>NC_056747.1:453684696-453737196 GCF_019279795.1 Protopterus annectens | reverse complement strand
GGTGATACATGGCTGTTGAGCATGGTTAGGATTAGACGCTGGGGAATTCTTGGTTAGAGATGCTAAGCTATCCATTAAATAAGAGTTGAACTGTATTGTTTCGAGTGTTGAGTTACTGGGAAAGGAGTTAGGGCTGAATGTTTGGCCGGGATGCAAGACTTCTTTAATGGCTGTCCAGAATTTTTTAGGACTACGTTTACTATTGTTCTAAAAATTATTACAGTATATTTTTTGTCCTCATTGATTTGCTTTTTAGAATGCTTGTGAAGCATTCTGACGTTTAAGATATTGTGGTGTTTTATTAATTTTTTTTTGCTGTTCTTTACATGGTATTCCTCTATCCTGCATTAGCATTCTACTCTTTTTGGATAGCAAAGTTGCATTGTTTGTTTTAATCTTCTTCTCTTGGAGATGCAGGACTACTTAGTACATTAAGGAAAGCTGTATTTCATTCATTGACTGCATCATCTAAAAGGAGGACTTTTAGGAAAGTCCAGTCAATACATGGAGTAGTAATCAACATTTCTGGGTTAAATGTGCAAAGGTCATGTTATAAATGTGCTGCTTAAGTGGATGTGTGATACTCATGCTTGTATAGATTGGGAGATCACAGAGTCTGACATTGTACTTGTGGTGGTGGTGTATTTGCTAGGGTCTGATACTAGGATCAAGTCCAATAGGGAATTTGATGTGTTGCTGTAATGTGTGGGGCTATCAATTAGTTGGGTGAAACCATGCAAGTTCATGCTAGATGTAGGATAGTTAGAGTTTATATCCAACCAGCTGCAATTCACAGCAGCTAGTAGTATTTTTTCTTATGAAATTGTTATAGATATCCATTGTATGAGATCTTCCAGTATACCTGTATTGTCACAAGGAGGGATGTAAAGAACAGTAATACATATTTGTTCGTAATTGTTTTATTTTCAGAAAAGTAATAAAAAGCTCTGCTGAACTGAATTTTCGTATTGGTTTGCTGCAAGGGGAAATGTGATAGTTGGGAAATGTTAAAGCAATACCAGCTCCTTTCCTCTTTATACAGTCATTACAGATATTATAGCCTGGAGGTGTGATTTTGCAGTTGTTTATTCTGAGTTTAAGCCAAGTTTCAGTTAGAGCAAGAATATCAGGCTTATGTTGGTTAATCCAGGTATTTAGTTCAGCAGTTTTATTCTTATGCTTCTAACATTTATGGTAGTAAACATTAGATTGACGCAGTTGGGGTTTGACCATTGTAGGGTTAAAGTAGTGTACAGAAGAGAATGTTCTTGATGCTCATTGTGATAGGTGAGACCAGGATTAGGGCAAATGTCTTGTTCTAGAAGGATGAGTATATTGGGGAATTACTGATACTTGTTTTTGGAGAGCATTTTGTTCACTTAATTTTGTTTTGCTTTGGGTTGAAATGAAATCAATCTATACTTGAAGTAAAGGGGAGGGGCACCATTCAAGATGTTTGGTGCAATACATGGAAGGCAGGGTGGTTTGGGATAGAGTTGGAAAGATGGTGAGCACTATTAGAGAGTCATGGCAGAATGAGAGATGGCCCAGTAGGAGGAGAAGAGAGGGTAAGCTGAGGAGTAGCACAATTAAGTAAAATGATCCATATTTTATTAATGGCAGGTAGTGGGAAAGAGGGTTCAAAAAGGAAACAAGAAGTTGCAGGGCAGGAAGATATTTAGTGGTGGTGAAATCTGAAAGCTGGTAAGAGGGTAAGTAAGAAAAAAGTATTTTCTATGAAAGATAATTAGTTTTTCCTGGGATCTTCTCTATGCTGTAAGGCATAGAGGGGTTCAAAGGCTAGAGTATGAAGATGTAGTTAAAATAGGAAGTGAGGGTTTATTTGGGAAAAGTAGAAGATAGAATGCAGAATAGATATGGTACTGTTAGGGAAGGGTGCAAGTATGAATGAATACAATACAAAACAGTATGGGAGGAGAAAGATAATGCAACTATATCATATTATATATAAAATAAATGAAATGCCTGGTACTGTGGCTTTTGTGAATGAGTTTTCTGATGAGTGGCACAGTCATGGGTAACAGACTAGCCCACAGTACCAAATATTTTCTCTTTTATTCCATCTCACACTTTTTTGTTTGTTGGTATTATGTTTATTGTTCTAGTACTGTAATTCATCTGCATTTTGTACCACTGCTACACTATTGTTTTGAGTTTGATTTAGGTGAGGATGGTAGCTCAGTTGATTTGTAGTCTTTATTTTGCGTTCTTGCACAGTTGAATAGTTTACATTTCTGTTTAATTTTTGTGAAGGGGAAAGCAATGACTTTAAATGAAGGTGAACTGGAGCTTAGAACCTTGAATACCTTACGGTCCACAAATTGCTGCCCACCATGTGGGAGCTTACTAAATCCATTATACACTCTACTGAACAGCAAGTATATAATCTGGTAAAAGTTCTTCCAACATGGGATAATTTTATAGTTACGATAATGGTATGAAAAGTCAGGTGCAAGGAGAAAAAAATAAATCAAACTTAAAAATGAGTCTGATTAAAAAAATCAGCTTAAAAAGGAGAGAATATAAATCAGAAAGAATAGGAGAGCTGCAAATGTTAAATCATCAGCTTAATACTTCAGATAATTCTCATCACGAACAATTTTGTCAAAGCTGTAACATTTTCACTGAAATAAACTGAAGGAAGAACAATAGGAAACCATTGGCATAGAGCTTTAGGAAAAAAAAACCCAGCTGCAATATTCAGATTAAATATTTTTCATAAAAAAATCATCTTTTACCAAAATGCGGATAATACAGGTTATGGAGAATAAGTATAGAAAACTCTATGCCAGCAAAAAAAAAAAAATGAAAAATAGATGTTCTGTAGAAAACTATGGTTCCCAGTTTTTTCCTGAATCCGTAGGAGCTCTGGGGTAGAGTCATCTAAGAAGAAGGTCAGACTGGCTATTCAGCACAATGGGGCAGGATACTGAACTTGGTTGTGACAGAATCCTTATCAGTTTTTGCATGAAATTCTGTGAGCCTATGAAATTCAGACTGCTGCTTTAACTCAACCAAAGGTGATTCAAACATGAGTGCCCTAGGTGGTCCGACATAATTTTCCCCAATTTACACACATACATTCATTGCTACATTACCAGATTTAATATTACAAGTGACCTACAGGCCTGTAACCATTGCTCCTCATCTTATTCTTATCTACACGATGTTAAAATGATATTGTACTGCATGTATATGTAGGCTTTGCATAGTAATGCTACAGTGCTACAAAACTGAACATCACTGAAAATGCATAGCAAAATAAATTCTATACAACCATTTAAATAATCCCATTAAACTTTAATAGCAGCTAACGTAAAATTATATAAAGGGATTGTTAATATTAATTCCAAAAACTATAAGAAACAACTGAATATTACTGTTTGCACTTTAAATTAATCGTTTTTAAGTGTTTAACTGTTAAGCGCTATACACTCAAGTGTGATAGCCTTTTTTCTGCTTTAAAAGTGTTTGCATTTCTGCATCTGCTTTAACTTTTGAAAAAAAAAAAAAACCTCTCTCTACTCGTTTCCCCACCTTCCTAGAACTAGTAGAGTCTGGTTTTCAGATATTGCTGAATTCTGGGCTGTTTGTAAGTTTCTGTGTTGCCCAGACCTTACTAGGATAGAGGGATACCAATGTTTGCGTGGTTTTGTGCATGGCACAGTGGCGTTTAACTATGGTTAAACTATTCCCGGTGCGAGAAAGTCTGCTCTTCAGATTTTCCCTTAGAACTAGCCAGTTTTCTAGCTTTAGCACTAAATATTGTTTCTGTTCCCTTAGAACTAGTCAGTCTTCTGTTTCTTTGTGCTCAGCACTTGTCCTAATCTACAAATTACTGCAGCACTCAACTTTCCTCACTTATTAAGAGGAAATCAGTTCTTAGTACTTAAATTAATAAGGACTAACCAGGCATGTCTAAGGGTCAGCTCCCGGTGTTTTCTCCTGTCCACCTGATGAATCTGAGCATCTTGGGGCAATGTAGCAATTGCCTCATGTACACAGACAACCCTCTCCCTTCTACCACCCAACACTACAACCTATGAGAGACTCACTTATATAGCCAAACTGGAAGCCAAGCTCCCTCCAGCCATGACTGGACTAGACAGTCAAGAGGTGAAGGTCAACACCACATCACACTCAACACATAACCTGCACCACCCAAACCCACACATAGTAACACAAAACACACACCTACATTCATGGTGGCTCTCAATAAAAATCTGCCCAAACAACAGAGGCCTCCAAAGCTGAAATGCAAGCAACCAACACCCCCCAACACTAAATGAATGACACATAACCCATAAAAATCAGTGTGCCACTCACCCTCAGCCCATAAGGCAAAACACACCCAACACACTAGTTACTGGCGACTCTATAGTCACGCATACTGATGTCCCTCTCACCAGGCTAAAGAATTAGAAAGTTACTGTCAAGCTGCCTGTTAGGTGCAAGGATCCATCATATAATGCATGCACTCAAGTCACTCCACAACAAGTACAACTATGACTTTGTCATTGTCCATGTTGGAGTGAATGACCAGAGATGTACCTCCCTGGACTACATGAAAAGAGACATGGAGGAGCTCTCTGACCATGTAAGCCCAGGCAGGTATGACACTAGCTCTGAGTAGCATCCTGCCATTGCCCAGAATGATACCACAGTACAAGGACAAAATGAAATAATAGGCTAAGCTTCTGGTGTCAAAGGGGATCCAGTATCTGTCTGCCTGGGATGACATGATCGACAGGCCATGATGCTTTGAAAGAGATGGCCTGCACCTGTCGCCTCTGGGATTCTGGATACTGTCTAAGGCTCTTGCCAGCCCTATAGTGCGATTTTTAAGCATGGCTCAAACATCAAACGTACCACCATAGTAGATCCAAACAAGTGAAAACTAAGGGTAATGCTACTCAATGCTAGAAGTCTAAATCTGAAAATGCACTCACTCAAGGGGCTCCTTAAGATGGAAAACAGACATCTATGCTGTGGCAGAGACCTGGTTTAAGGCTCCAGAG
Organism: Protopterus annectens; assembly: GCF_019279795.1. Lineage (NCBI taxonomy): Eukaryota > Metazoa > Chordata > Ceratodontiformes > Protopteridae > Protopterus > Protopterus annectens. The sequence goes on along the minus strand of NC_056747.1, from coordinate 453,732,157 downwards.
AGCACCCCTGCATTACCAGGCTACAATTCTTACCACAACTTTCGGCCACCTAACCTGGACTGAAATACTAAAGGAGGAGGCATGCCCATATTCATAAAGGATAGCCACACCTCCAGGCTAGTTGCTCAACATAATGCATCTGAAATTATCCAAGTACAATTAACACTGGGCAAGACTGCAATTCAATTTCTAGCTTGTTACAGATCCCCTGCCATGCCCCAGGATGCCCACTCCATGTCTTTTGGATTAAGCACTTGGGCTTCAGACCAGTTGTTTTGCATTAGGAAGGTTTGTGGCCTGCACTGTGGTGGCAGAACAGGTAGCTTACATCCTTCAGTGTCTGTTATTCTAAAAGTGTATTAGTTCTGGTTTAAGCACTTGGGCTTCAGGCCAGTTATTTTACATTAAGAAGGTTCGTGGTCTGCACTCTTACGGGAGGAGAGGCTGGACTCTGCCCTTCTGAGCTGGGAATTTCTGGTTAAAGGCTTATAGTGCCTGCATATTTTAACTGTTTCTTACTGAAATTGGTACACCTTGTTTGCTGTAGCATAGACTATATCCAGGCCTGCTGACTCTAGCTTTGTTTGTATGCTTGTTATTTCCCTGAAATGCTAATTCCACCTAAAACGTGGCTTTTCAATGCTTCTGTGGATCCCTAGTGATATCTGCATTGCTTACTGTACTTATTTCCTTGTTTCACTTGAAAGAAAGTTACTGTTTGTCGTTTTTGCATTTAAGTTACCTGTAACACATTGCATTTAAGTTACCTGGCACTTGCTCACTAAGTCAGCACTAAAAAATTAAAAGCACTACACCTTCACAAACTCCCCTTGAGTATGTTGTTCCCCATTGGCCCTTTTTTCAATTATAAAGGAATTCCCAATACTATTCTAGCATGTCCAAAGGTCATTTGTCAATCTCCTCTCTGGTCCAGCTGGTGAATCTGGGAATCTTGAGGCAATGTTACAACTGCCTCATGTACACAGACAACCCTCTCCTCCTCCCAACAAATTCCAACACATGTGAGAGATGCAACCATATAGCCAAACTGGGGGCTAAGCTCTCTCAACTCAGTACTGGCGTAACCAGTCAGAAGGAGAAGGAAACCACATTCACTACAATTCCAGTCTCACATAGACCTACCACGACAGCAAACCAAACACACAAACACACAAAAACATACTCGGGGGCTCTAAATAAAAATCTGCCTAAGCAGCAGAGACCTCCAAAGCAGACACCCAAACAACCGCTACCCCAAAACAAAACACGTGCAACACATAGCTCACAAAGCCAGTGTGCCGAACAGTCACAGCCCTTAAGGCTAAACAACACACCTGATACACTTGTAATAGGTGACTATCGTCGGGCACACTGACGTCCCGCTCACCAGGCTGAACAAGGAGAAGGTCACGGTGAGCTGCCTGTCAGGCACTAGGATCCGCCACATAACACAAGCACTCAGGGCACTCCAAGGCAAGTACAAATATGACTCAGTCATTGTCCATGCTGGTGTGAATGACCTGAGATGTACCTCCCTGGACTACATTAAAAGAGACATAGTGGAGCTCTCTGAGCATGTAGCCCAGGCCGGTATGACCCTGACCTTGAGTAGCATCTTACCCTCACCAAGAATTATGCCACAATATGAAGACAAGATGATCAATTTCAACAATTGGCTTAAGTATTGGTGTCATTCAAAGGGGATCCAATGCCTGTCAGCCTGGGATGACATGCTCGACAAGCCACGATGCTTCACTACGGACGGCTTGCACCTGTCACCCCTGGGCTTTCGGATATTGGCAAAAGCTCTTGCTACCCCCATAGTGCCTTTTTTAGGCAAGGCTCAAAAGACAAACCCACCCCCATAGGTATCACAAGGGATAAGAAACTAAGAGTAATGCTACTCAACGCCAGAAGTCTAAACCTCAAGATGCACGCACTCGAAACTCTCCTTAGCATGGAGAGCATCGATATCTGTGCAGTAACAGAAACCTGGTTCAAGTCTCCAGAGAGCACCCCTGCACTACCAGGTTATACCTCATACCATGCTTTTCGGCCCCATAACTTGGACCGAACCACAAAAGGAGGGGGGGTATCAATATTCATCAAAGATACCCACACCTTCAAGTTGGTGACACAGCACAAAGCATCAGGGACTATCCATGTGCAACTAACAGTGGGTAAAACTGCCTTCCAGATTATAGCCTGCTACAGACCACCCTCTCAAACCCAGGAACCCCACTCTGCCTTCCTGAGAACACTGGAAAATATGAAGGTCTCTCCAAACACCATTATATTGGGTGACTTCAACTACCCAAACATAGACTGGGAGCATTACTCTAGTTCCAACACCCTAGCCCAAAGGTTCCTAGAATTTATAAACTCAAATTCTATGGAACAACTTGTTACCACTCCCACAAGAGGGGAAAACATACTGGACCTGATCATCACCAACATGGGGACTCTATGCTCCAGACCAGAAGTGTATCCCTCACTGGTAAGATCAGACCATAAACTAATCTCACTGGATATTCACATCCCGACCCCACCCCCTGCCCAGAAAACCACAGTGAAAAACTTCTCTAAAGCAAATTTCACACTCTTCAAAACTGAGGTGGAATCCTTCAAAGCCCCCGGGCCTGTGGAAAATCCTTTATAAACCCCTATGTCACTAGATGGGTTGCAAACTGGCTCAAGGGCAGAACCCACATGGTTAGAGTTGCTGGAGCCATGTCAGACTCCAAACCAGTTACAAGTGGCGTCCCACAAGGCTCAGTCCTGGGACCTCTCTTGTTCAGTATATATTTCTCAGAGGTACAGGCCAACACGGAAGGACTGTGGCTGACCAAGTTCGCAGATGACTGCAAACTGGGCGCCATAATCGACTCTCCAGCCGACACAAGCATCCTCCAAAAGGGCCTCATAGAAACAGACAACTGGTGCCAGAGCCATGGCCTCAAACTAAATGCCAAAAAGTGTATAGTCATCCATTTTGGCAAAAACAAAGTGCCCACAAATTACCACATAGGTGGTAATCCATTAAGTACAGAAGAAGTAATTAGGGACCTGGGGACCCAAGTTGATAGCAATCTCTCATTTGACAGCCACGTGGCCAAAGTGGTTAGAAAAACATGTTATACAGCCCACCTGATCATGAAGGGATTCACATCTAGATCAGGGGAGGTCATCGTGCCTCTTTACTTATCCCTCATCAGGCCCATAATTGAGTACAATGCCCATTTTGGGATGTACCTTACTCGACACCTGCAGCAACTGGAAAGACCCCAAAAGTACCTCACCAAGAGGATCAAAGGGCTCAAACAGATGCCATATGCTGCCTGGTTAAAGAAACTCCAGCTCTACTCAGTGGCATACCGCCTGCTCAGAGGCGATCTGTGCCTGACGTATAAAGCCATGTCCAACCCGGAATTAATGGACATGCTGCACCTCAGAAAATCCAAATCCCATCGAGCTACGCGCTTGAGAGACTTGAACCTCAGCACTGAAATAAATAGGATATGCTGGAGGGACAGATTCATAACCCAGAGGCTCCCTTCACTCTGGAATAAAATCCCAATCCAGGTTAGGCAGAGTCCCTCATTGACTCTCTTCAAGAGGAATCTTGATGAGTGGATGGAAGATCGTAGGTTTACCCTGGGTATCACTTCTTTGTCACTGTTAGACAGAGGCACAGTATACTAACCTCGAAAAAGGGCATAGCAAAATTAATTTAAAATGGGTGGCGAAAGCCAAACACACTCTGGCTAGGCTTATAAATGCCCTAGGGCAGATAGTCTAGTATGAACCTATGTTTCTTGATATACTGGATAATATTAAAAGTACAGCCCAATACCTTAATTCTGGAAGATTTCAACTACCCCTCCATCAATTGGAGAAACTACTCATGTACTAACTCATTTGCCCAATGTTTTCTGGAATTCATCAATTCAATGCCCTGGATCAGCCTGTCCATACCCCTACCAGGAGTAGAAACATCCTGGACCTAGTCATTACCAATATGGGTAACAGCTGCTTGACACCAGAAGTCAACTTCTCGCTGGTCAGGTCTGACCTAAAGCTAATCACCCTAGACATCCATATCTCACCCCCGCTCCCCATTAAGGAAACTACCATAAACAACTTCTCCAAAGCCAGCTTCACGCTTCTTAAATCAGAAGTGGCAAACGTCACTACACCCACCCTGATGGAAAATAGAGGCACGACTGCTGAATCATATACAAATGCACTGTAGAAATACACACACAAGTGTATGGACCATGCTATCCCCAACAGAACCAAGATGCTATCTTCCATAAAAAGAAGCCAATAGGGTGGTCCCCCGCCATAAACTTTACAACAGAAGGAAGAAACTGTTGCAAAAAGGGGTAAAATCCCAAGATTGCAGGAACTCCCTGGTCAGCCTCAGCAAGAAGCTGAAATCCCTCAAAATCCTCCAAAGCTAGTTACAAAAATAAAATTGCCATGGATTCCAAATACAACCACAAAGCTTTCTACAGCTATGTCAAGAATCTCAATGCCAACACTCAGATCTGCTCTGAACTGCAGCACAATGGTACTACATTTACTGAACCAACTGATATTGCCAACATCCTGGCAGACAGGTTCAGTGCAAACTTCACCCCCCCAAAGGGTAAATCTCCATACAAGATGATTGCAAACCCCCTGTAATCACTGACACACAAGTAAAGACCACACTCTTCAAAGCCAAGAGCACAGCATCCATGGGACCAGACAACATCCCAGGCTGCGTTCTCCATGAACTACAGAACAAACTGGCACCCTACCCCCAAGTACCATGTTCAACCATAGCCTCACCTCAGGCTTTGTGCCTATGGAATGGCACACAGTGATGGTTATCCCACTCCACAAAGGGGGTGCCACCACTGACCCCGGAAACTACCACCCCATTAGCCTAATGAGTCTGTTCTGCAAGGCCATGGAACGCATCATCCTGGAGCTTATAAACATACATAGGTAACCTCACTCAGTTTGAGTTTGTTAAAAGTAGATCATGCCTCCTAAACCTTACTGACTTCTTTGAAGCAGTCACCAGAACAGTAAACAAAGGTAAGGTGGTGCACACAGCCTATCTTGACCTCGCTAAAGCTTTCAACACCATCCCCCACTCCAGTATTTTAGATAGGGATTTATGCCCAGTCCAGTGAGCCTATGTCACAAGATGAGTGGCCAACTGGCTCACTGACAGAATCCACACAGTGAAAGTAGCAGACTCTAAATCAGACTTCAGACCAGTCACAAGCGGAGTACCACAGGGGTCAGTTCTGGGTCCTCTCCTATTGGGTATCTACTTCTCTGAAGTCCAGGCTAATACAGCTGGTCTCTGGCTAATGAAATTCACAGATGACTGCAAACTAGGAGCCATAATTGACTGACCTAAGGATGTGGACATTCTACAAAGAGGCCTCATCGAGACAGATGCTTGTTGTCAGTGTCATGGCCTGTAGCTCAATGCCAAGAAGTGCATTGTCATCCCCTTTGGGAAAAACACCATACCCATGAACTATCACATAGGAGTTAGTCTACTACCTGCTGGCATTTTTTCAGTTACTTTTTGCCTTGCACTTGGATCCTACTTGCAGGGCTTTTCCTTTTTTTCCAGTTTAGTCTACTAAATACCAAATGTATGATAAGAGACCTCGGGACACAGGTGGACAGTAGTCTCTCCTTTGATAATCACATTGCCACAGTTGTCAGGAAATCCTTCTATGTGGCACACCTCATCACAAAGAGGTTCTCCTCAGAAAAAGAGAGGTCATTATTCCTCTCTACTCATCCCTCATCAGACTTATTATAGATTACAATGCCCCATTTCGCATGTACCTTGCAAGACATCTGCAACAACGGGAAAGGCCACAGAAATACCTCACTGGGAGGATTACCAGCCTCAAACAGTTGCTATATGCAGATAGTCTCAAAATACTCCAGCTCTACTCCATCGTATATCTCAGAGGCGACCTCTGCCTAATATACAAAGCCATGTCTAACCCAGATCTGATGGACATGCTACACTTAAAGAAATCCCAATCCCTCTGTCCCACATGCTCCATGGACCTAAACCTTGTCACCACAATAAACAGAACATGCTGGAGGGACATATTCCTGTCTCAGAGACTTCCCATGCTCTGGAACAGGCTACCCATTCATATCGAGCAAAGCTCCTCATTAGCCCTCTAAGAAAAATCTTGAGGATTGGATGGGGAACAGGAAATTCACCCCGGGGATCACTGCTGTAGCTCTGCTCAACAGGGGCACAGGAAAATAATTTTCTTGGGTGGTGAAAGCCAGGGAACCTCATTTGGCTAGGCTCGTATAGGCCCCAGGGCCAATACCCTAGTACATACCTATGAATTCAGAATGTCAGACAGCATCCATCTTCATTCAGGTCTAAAACAGCATACATACTCAGTTATCAGCATGCAGATATTAGAGAAAAAAACAATACTAAGTGGTTTCTTTGAACAATAGTTGAACCCCCCCCCCCAAACCCCGAATATTAACAACTCAGTCATGAATGAGCAAACAGTACTTCCCTAAATAAAACAAATTCAGGAGAACCTCCCAAGAGCTCCCTCTAGGGGAGAGCATCTCCATACCCACCTTAAATATACTAAATTCTTGCTCATACATCTGGCAGAAAAGGAGAAACTTTTAAAGGGCAAACAATACTTACATTACCTGCAATCTTACATTTCAAGAATAAACACAATTTAAGAAATGAAACACGAGGGAAATGGAGAACTATGTTCTGGGAGTCTGTGATAAAGTAAATGTAGTGCTTGGAGAACAGATATGTTCTGATATCGGGATGCAGAAACTTGTTAATACCTTCTGTAGTGTAAGCTCCAATTGTTAAGCACTCCCCCACATGCTGTTATGATCAAGTTTCACCCTATAGACTAAAAACTAATGTTACAATTGCCTCATGTACACAGACAACCCTCTCCTCCTCCCACAAAACACAAATACATGCGAGAGATGCAACTATACGGCCAAACTGGAGGCTGAGCTTTCTCAACATAGGACTGGCAAGACCAGTCAGGAGGAGAAGGTTACCACACACACTATAGACCCAGTCTCACATAGTACCATCACAACTTCAAATCATACACATAAACACACAAAGACATACTCGGCGGCTCTGATCAAAAATCTACCAAAACAGCAGAGGCCACCAAAGCAGACACCCAAACAACCACCACCTCAGAACACAACACCTGCAACACATAGACCTCACAGTCAGAGTGTCAAACAGTCACAGCCCTTAAGGCCAAACACAATGCCAGACACACTAGTCATTGGTGACTCCATAGTCAGACACACTGACGTCCCACTCACGAGACTGAGTAAGGAGAAGGTCACAGTAAGCTGCCTGTCGGGCGCTAGAATCCGCCACATAACGCAAGCACTCAGGTCTCTCAACAGCAGGTACAAATACGACTCCGTCATTGTCCACGCTGGTGTAAACGACCTGAGACGTACCTCCTTGGACTACATGAAAAGAGACATTGATGAGCTCTCTGATTTTGTAGCCCAGGCAGGTATGACCCTGACCTTGAGCAGTATCCTACCTTCACCAAGAATGATGCCACAATACAGAGATAAGATGATCAGCTTTAACAATTGGCTTAAAGTCTGGTGTCATTCAAAGGGGATCCAATGTCTGTCTGCCTGGGATGACATGCTGGACAAGCCACGCTGCTTCACAAGGGACGGCTTGCACCTGTCACCCCTGGGATTCCGGATATTGGCAAAGGCTCTTGCCACCCCCATAGTGCCTTTTTTAGGCAAGGCTCAAATTCTAAACCTACCACCCTAGAACACAAAAAGGAAAAAAACTAAGGGTAATGCTGCTCAATGCCAGAAGTCTAAATCTCAAAATGCACGCACTCGAGGCCCTTCTCAGTATGGAGAACATCGATGTCTGTGCAGTGACAGAAACCTGGTTCAAGGCTCCTGAGAGCACCCCAGCACTATCAGGTTTTACCTCTTATCATGCGTTCCGCCCCAAAATCCAGACAATACTAAGAAAGGAGGGGTATCCATATTCATCAAGGACACCCACACCTCAAGACTGGTGGCAATGCACGATGCATCGGAGACCATCCAGGTGCAATTAACCATAGGCAAGACTGCTCTGCAAATTGTAGCATGTTACAGGCCACCCTCACAAACTCAGGAACCTCACATGGCCTTCCTGAAAACACTAGAGGGATAAATGTATCACCAAACACCATCATACTAGGTGACTTCAATTACCCTAATATAGACTGGGAACACTACTCAAGCCCAAACACCCTAGCCCAAAAGTTCCTGGAATTCATAAACTCAAATGCCATGGAACAACTAGTCACCATCCCCACAAGAGGAGAAAACATACTTGATCTCATCATCACGAACATGGGAACACAATGTTCAACACGGAAGTATACCCCTCACTGGTGAGATCAGATCACAAACTAATCTCGCTGGAGGTCCTCATCCCACCCCACCTGAAATAAAAAGACCACAGTAAAGAACTTCTCAAAGCCGACTTCACACTTCTAAAGACTAGTGTGGTCTCCTTTAAGGCCCCGAGCCGGCGGAAAACAGTACTCAAGCCGCTGAATCACTTACAAATGCCTTCTACCAGCACCTGCAGGACTGCATGGATAAGGTAATCCCAAGCAAAACAAAGACTCTTTGTACCAAAGGCAAGCGTCCAGTCTGGTGGACCCCAGCCATAAACAAACTCTACAACAAAAGGAGGAAGCTACTACAAGATAGAGCAAAATCCTTAAAAGGTAAGACACCCTTGATCACTATAAGTAAAAAACTAAGAGCTCTCATAAAATCATCCAAAGCAAATTTTGAGAGAAAAATAGCTAAAGACTCAAAAGACAATCATAAGGCCTTCTTTAGCTATGTTAGAAACCTGGGAGGAAACTCCCAGATATGCTCAGAACTAGTTCAAAATGATGTGAAGATTACTGATCCTACAGACATTGCCAACATACTGGCTGACAGGTTCAGTGCAAACTTCTCCCCCCCTCCCCCCCAAAAGGAGAGATATCTATACCAAGCTATTGCAGCCCCCCAAACATCTCCAACGCCCAAGTGAGAACTGCTCTCTCCAAAGCAAAAAACACAGCATCCATGGGACCTGATGGTGTCCCCGGCTGTGTGCTCCACGAACTCAACGAGGAATTAAACCCACAGCTAGGACAGCTGTTTAATCATAGTCTTACCTCTGGATACGTACTCAGGAAGTGGCGCACTGCAACTGTGGTCTCACTTCACAAAGGCGTTGCCTCCACCGACCCTGGAAATTACCAGCCCATTAGCTTGACAAGCCTTATCTGCAAAGCCATGGAGAGGATCATAATGGACCTCATAAATAAAGACATAGGGAATTTGCAGACTTTGGATCCATCCCAGTTTGGCTTTGTCAAAGGCAGATCATGCCTTCTAAACTTGGTTGACTTTTTCGAAACAGTCACCAAAGCCATTGATGAGGGAAAGGCAGTCCATACAGCCTACCTCGATCTGGCGAAGGCCTTCGATACAATACCCCACTCGGGTATCATTGAAAAACTCATCAGCTTAAATGTTAACCCATACATCACAAGATGGGTTGCAAACTGGCTGAGTGACAGAACCCACAGGGTCAGAGTTGCTGGCGCCATGTCAGACTCAAAGCCTGTCACAAGTGGTGTACCACAGGGCTCAGTCCTGGGCCCACTCTTGTTTGGCATCTACTTTTCGAAGTACAAGCAAACACAGGAGGGTTATGGCTGACAAAGTTTGCAGATGACTGTAAACTGGGCCATAGTAGAAAACACATCTGACACAGATATCCTTCAGAAGGGTCTCACAGAAACGGATAACTGGTGCCAGAGCCATGGCCTAAAGTTAAATGCCAAAAATGCATAGTCATACTCTTGGGAAAAACAGGGTTACCCTAGCTACCAAATAGGTGGCAATCCACTGAGCACAGAAGAAGTTATCAGGGACCTGGGGACCCAGGTTGATAGTAGTCTGTCATTCGACACCCATGTAGCTAAAGTAGTTAGGAAGACCTTCTACATTGCCCACCTTATCATGAAGGGATTCTCATCTAGATCAAGGGAGGTCATAGTCTCCCTATACTCATCACTCATCAGACCAATGATTGAGTACAATGCCCCATTTGGAATGTATCTGACCCGACACTTGCAGCAGCTGGAGAGGCCACAAAAGTTCCTCACCAAAAGGATAAAGGGTCTCAAACATCTGTCCTATGCTGCCCGACTGAAAGAACTCCAGCTCTATTCAGTCGCACCGCTTGCTCAGAGGTGACCTTTGCCTAACATACAAGGCCATGTCAAACCCAGATTTGATGAATATGCTTCACCTCAAAAATCTAGATCTGTCAGAGCCACAAGGCGGAGACTTAAACCTCGACACGGCTATTAATAGGACGTGCTGGAGGGATAGATTCATCACCCAAAGACTCCCTATGCTGTGGAATAAAATCCCGGTATATGTGAGGCAGAGCACCTCGCTGGCCTTGTTCAAGAGAAATCTTGACCAATGGATGGGAGATCGCAGATATACCCCAGGGATTACCTCAGTGTCACTGCTCAACAGAGGCACAGCAAAATAATGGGTATAGTTCCCCATACTAAAGGGGTGGTGTAAGCCACAAAACTATGGGCTAGGCTTGTAAATGCCCTCGGGCAGATAGCCTAGTATGAACCTATGAACCTATGAACTGGCCTTACTGGTCAGCAAAGAACAGTGACAGAAAGTAATACAGCCTTTTTTTGCCTGTCGCCCATGCCTTTCAACTGTCCCCGAATTTGTTTCATATTTTTGCTCTCCCCCTCAAAATGTACTTGATTTTTTTCTTGTAAATTACTAAGGATTAGTCAGTCAATAATGCCAGATATTAGAGTTTAATGCTTCTTATTGTTCAGAAAATGCATATTGATGCAAACCTATCCTATTACCTTAAGTGAGTAAGAGCAATATTTAAAAACTGTCTCCGATTGTGATTCTTTGTTACCTTATTTTTAAGTGCGTCCAGAATTTATAAGCAAAGAGGCCAAGAGGTGTGTTGCTATTTGTTTGACAGCACTAAGTGCTTCCCTGTCTTTCAAAGGCAGTAAAACACTAAGTTCCTCCACTTTCTTTCTGAAGCTGGCACTACATGGTTCATAGGTTGGTACTAGGCTGTCGGCCCTAGGGCCTATAGAAGCCCAGCCATAAAAATTCCCTGGCTATTTCTTCCCACACTATTTACTTTCTCGGACCCCTGTCTAGCAGGGCGATTGACGTGATCCCCGGGGTGAATTTCCTTTCTCCCATCCAATCATCAAGGTTCCTTTTGAAGAGGGCTAAAGAGGCGCTCTGCTTGACATGTATGGGCAGTCTATTCCAGAGTCTGGGGAGTCTCTGGGTCAGGAACCTATCCCTCCAGCATGTTTTGTTTATTGTGATGACAAGGTTTAGATCCCTGGAGCATGTGGCTCTGAGGGATTGGGATTTCTTTAAGTGTAGCATGTCCAACAGCTCTGGGTTTGACATGGCCTTGTATGTTAAGCAGAGATCGCCTCGGAGTAGACGATATGTGACAGAGTATAGCTGGAGTTTAAGACTGTCAGCATAGGGCATCTGCTTTAGGCCTGTGATTCTTTTAGTGAGGTATGTCTGCGGCCTTTCCAGTTGTTGCAGATGTCTTGAGAGGTACATACCAAATGGGGCGTTGTATTCTATAATGGGTCTAATGAGTGATGAAGTGTGCCACATAGGATTTCCTGACTGTTGTGGTGATGTGGTTATTGAAGGTGAGACCACTATCACCTGTGCCCCCAAGTCTCTTATCACACTTTCGGTGTTTAGTGTACTGCCACCTATGTGATAATTCATGGGTACATGTTTTTTCCCAAAGGGGATAACTATATATTTCCTGGCACTGAGCTTGAGCCCATGGCTGTGGCACCAAACATCTGTTTCTGTAAGGCCCTTTTGTAGAGTATGCACATCATTTGGGGATTCAATAATGGCTCCTAGTTTGCAGTCATCTGCAACATCTGGAACAGATAAATCTCCATGCACAACAGATAATTAAGACAGAATCACCGATTATAACCTTTTATGTTTTCTCAATATGGATGCCTAGATTCACCTCTCAAGCTTCACTCTGAATTTCTTGACATACATATCTTGAACATATCAGGTGGTTATGATCAGAGACCCGGTCGTAATCCTCTGTACTGACGACACAGCCATTTGCCAATATATTTGTACTGATTACTAGAGATATGTATACAGAAATACAATGCACAGTTTGGCTGAGTACATAGTCTTGTGTATGCTTAATGGAAGCAGAAGTGACACAGCGCCAGTATCGCTCTCTTTGTTATGAATTACTTCTTAGTAAGCAACTCTGGGTATTCACATAGTAGCGGGTGCATAACCATCTGAATCCATGTCTGTATACGTACTATTCTGCAGGTAATACATTACTGCAGGGAAATCTTGGAACACTGTGTAGTAAGACTGCAGAGCATTTAGTTAAAACAGCAGAGGCCCAGGTCAAACATTTTTATTTTCATAAATTGGATTGGTACAGAAATGGAAGAGTTTAATCACCTCTTGATGTTTTAGTCAACAATATCAGGGTTTTATTTAAATAGAATGCATTCTTGACACAAATGTGGCATTCAGAGCATATGTTTATAAGGCATGCCCAGAAGTATTCTGTCTGCATTGCAATGTTTTTTTTTTTAATGATTGATTACATGGCATGTCACTACCAATGTGAACAGAGTTTACATTCTATTGTTCAAACTGGTTCTCTCATGTCTTTATTTACTTTCTAGGTACTCAGATACTGTTTTCCAGTCACTCAACGTATGATTATCTTTTCCGAGCATCTGTGGTCATGTGACCTGGCTCAGGTAAGTTTAACAAGACAGAAGTGTTAGTAAGCTATCGAAATACAGCAGCACAGAATATTTGGAAATGTGTCTGTCAGATTCTGTGCAAGATTATGTAACAACCCCCCAAATATTTAGCAGCATTTGTGATTCAGTCAAATCACCTGTAAACAAGTAATTAATTTTTCAGGTTCATAGAGAACAAATAGTACATGAACATGCCAGGGTATGCAAAGCATACATGGGACAGAAAACACAGAGGATGAGATGTAAGGAAACAGCAGGACAAAATTATTCAAATAGTTGTACCAATGATTGATATGGTAGTAAGGTTTACACAAGCACTGCACATAGGTACCATTCCTTTTTTCTACATAACTTTTTTGGACTCCAGTCTCTCTGGGATCACAAACTGAATTTTATTTCTTTGCTGAATACAACAGTTACTGAGACTGATGAACTTTTGTGGACAAGAAAGCTTTCAGTTAACCCATATGTTGTGACTTCAGAGCTGGAGCATATTCAGCCACATGGGGCTGGGGGATAGGATACCAATATCCTTTTTTCTACAATTTTTGTAGAAGTCAGTGATTTGAGAATGTTTTCATTTCACTGCTTTGGAGCTCATTCAGGTAGTGCTGTATAAACTCTCATGGATTGCTGCACACAGATCATGAGCAGAAAGACAGGATTAGCACATACAAGTCTCCATAGGATGGCAGGGAAAGGGATGTAACTTCTGACTGTTAATGCAATATTCCAACCCTTATGCTTTTAACTTCTGCAGTTGCCATACCCCAAATCAGGTTCATTCTTGACAACCTATGAGAGTAAGGATTCAAACAGCTAGTATTAGAACTTGTGTGATAAACACGTGCCTTACACTTGGTTATATGAAAGGATGAAGAATTCAGCTATAGAAACAGATAGCCATATAGGAACATATAATTACTAAATGGAGCACTCAGTGTAACCTGCCTGGGGTGTAATAATAATGCTGAATTTCAACATACTAAATTTTAAACTGGACTTTTGAGTTCTTCCTGCAAGAGATAGTTTATCAGTAGTATTTTGGGGAGGGGAGATAAGATTGCTATAGGTCTCGAATTAGTAATGCATGTTGATTTCCTCCTTTGAGCAGACAGATAATGTGCAGCTTTTTCCAGAGAGGGAATGTGGGATTTTTGGGCTGACCTATTTATAAGTCTTGAGACATGATAGTCAATCCTGGTGGCTATTTTAAGGTTCTCACATGGAAAGTCACCAGCTGAAATTTGTTTAAAAGTAGCTTTATATAGAATGTAGGCACAGATTTGAAGGTGAAAGTGGCTGTTGAGCATGGTTAGGATTAGACGCTGGGGAATTCTTGGTTAGAGATGTTAAACTATCTTTGAAATAAGAGTTGAACTGTATTGTTTCGAGCGTAGAGTTACTGGGAAAGGAGTTAGGGCTGAATGTTTGGCCGGGATGCAAGACTTCTTTAATGGCTGTCCAGAATTTTTAGGACTACGTTTAATATTGTTCTAAAAATGATTACAGTATATTTTTTGTCTTCATTGATTTGCTTTTTAGTATGCTTGTGAAGCATTCTGAAATTTAAGATATTGTGGTGTTTTATTAATTTTTTTTTGCTGTTCTTTACACGGTATTCCTCTATCCTGCATTAGCATTCTACTCTTTTTGGATAGCAAAGTTGCATTGTTTGTTTTAATCTTCTTCTCTTGGAGATGCAGGACTACTTAGTACATTCAGGAAAGCTGTATTTCATTCATTTACTGCATCATCTAAAAGGAGGACTTTTAGGAAAGTCCAGTCAATACATGGAGTAGTAATGAACATTTCTGGGTTAAATGTGGAAAGGTCATGTTATAAATGTGCTGCTTAAGTGGATGTGTGATACTCATGGTTGTATAGATTGGGAGATCACAGAGTCTGACATTGTACTTGTGGTGGTGGTGTATTTGCTAGGGTCTGATACTAGGATCAAGTCCAATAGGGAATTTGATGTGTTGCTGTAATGTGTGGGGCTATCAATTAGTTGGGTGAAACCATGCAAGTTCATGCTAGATGTAGGATAGTTAGAGTTTATATCCAACCAGCTGCAATTCACAGCAGCTAGTAGTATTTTTTTCTTATGAAATTGTTATAGATATCCATTGTATGAGATCTTCCAGTATACCTGTATTGTCACAAGGAGGGATGTAAAGAACAGTAATACATATTTGTTCGTAATTGTTTTATTTTCAGGAAAGTAATAAAAAGCTCTGCTGAACTGAATTTTCGTATTGGTTTGCTGCAAGGGGAAATGTGATAGTTGGGAAATGTTAAAGCAATACCAGCTCCCTTCCTCTTTATACAGTCATTACAGATATTATAGCCTGGAGGTGTGATTTTGCAGTTGTTTATTCTGGGTTTAAGCCAAGTTTCAGTTACAGCAAGAATATCGGGCTTATGTTGGTTAATCCAGGTATTTAGTTCAGCAGTTTTATTCTTATGCTTCTAACATTTATGGTAGTAAACATTAGATTGACGCAGCTGGGGTTTGACCATTGTAGGGTTAAAGTAGTGTACAGAAGAGAATGTTCTTGATGCTCACTGTGATAGGTGAGACCAGGATTAGGGCAAATGTCTTGTTCTAGAAGGATGAGTATATTGGGGAATTACGGATACTTGTTTTTGGAGAGAATTTTGTTCACTTAATTTTGTTTTGCTTTGGGTTGAAATGAAATCAATCTATATTTGAAGTAAAGGGGAGGGGCACCATTCAAGATGTTTGGTGCATACATGGAAGGCATGGTGGTTTGGGATAGAGTTGGAAAGGTGTTGAGCACTATTAGAGAGTCATGGCAGAATGAGAGATGGCCCAGTAGGAGGAGAAGAGAGGATAAGCTGAGGAGTAGCACAATTAAGTAAAAGGATCCATATTTTATTAATGCCAGGTAGTGGGAAAGAGGGTTCAAAAAGGAAACAAGAAGTTGCAGGGCAGGAAGATATTTAGTGGTGGTGAAATCTGAAAGCTGGTAAGAGGGTAAGTAAGAAAAAAGTATTTTCTATGAAAGATAATTAGTTTGTCCTGGGATCTTCTCTATGCTGTAAGGCATAGAGGGGTTGAAAGGCTAGAGTATGAAGATGTAGTTAAAATAGGAAGTGAGGGTTTATTTGGGAAAAGTAGAAGATAGAATGCAGAATAGATATGGTACTGTTAGGGAAGGGTGCAAGTATGAATGAATACAATACAAAACAGTATGGGAGGAGAAAGATAATGCAACTATATCATATTATATATAAAATAAATGAAATGCCTGGTACTGTGGCTTTTGTGAATGAGTTTTCTGATGAGTGGCACAGTCATGGGTAACAGACTAGCCCACAGTACCAAATATTTTCTCTTCTATTCCATCTATCACACTTTTTTGTTTGTTGGTATTATGTTTATTGTTCTAGTACTGTACTTCATCTGCATTTTGTACCACTGCTACACTATTGTTTTGAGTTTGATTTAGGTGAGGATGGTAGCTCAGTTGATTTGTAGTCTTTATTTTGCATTCTTGCACAGTTGAATAGTTTACATTTCTGCTTAATTTTTGTGAAGGGGAAAGCAATGACTTTAAATGAAGGTGAACTGGAGCTTAGAACCTTGAATACCTTACGGTCCACAAATTGCTGCCCACCATGTGGGGGCTTACTAAATCCATTATACACTCTACTGAACAGCAAGTATATAATCTGGTAAAAGTTCTTCCAACATGGGATAATTTTATATTTACGATAATGGTATGAAAAGTCAGGTGCAAGGAGAAAAAAATAAATCAAACTTAAAAATGAGTCTGATTAAAAAATCAGCTTAAAAAGGCAGAGAATATAAATCAGAAAGAATAGGAGAGCTGCAAATGTTAAATCATCAGTTTAATACTTCAGATAATTCTCATCACGAACAATTTTGTCAAAGCTGTAACATTTTCACTGAAATAAACTGAAGGAAGAACAGTAGGAAACCATTGGCATAGAGCTTTAGGAAAAAAAAACCCAGCTGCAATATTCAGATTAAATATTTTTCATCTTTTACCAAAATGCGGATAATACAGGTTATGGAGAATAAGTATAGAAAACTCTATGCCAGCAAAAAAAAAATGAAAAATAGATGTTCTGTAGAAAACTATGGTTCCCAGTTTTTTCCTGAATCCGTAGGAGCTCCGGGGTAGAGTCATCTAAGAAGGTCAGACTGGCTATTCAGCACAATGGGGCAGGATACTGAACTTGGTTGTGACAGAATCCTCATCAGTTTTTGCATGAAATTCTGTGAGCCTATGAAATTCAGACTGCTGCTTTAACTCAACCAAAGGTGATTCAAACATGAGTGCCCTAGGTGGTCTGACATAATTTTCCCCAATTTACACGCATACATTCATTGCTACATTACCAGATTTAATATTACAAGTGACCTACAAGCCTATAACCATTGCTCCTCATCTTATTCTTATCTACACGATGTTAAAATGATATTGTACTGTATGTATATGTAGGCTTTGCATAGTAATGCTACAGTGCTACAAAACTGAACATCACTGAAAATGCATAGCAAAATAAATTCTATACAACCATTTAAATAATCCCATTAAACTTTAATAGCAGCTAACGTAATATTATATAAAGGGATTGTTAATATTAATTCCAAAAACTATAAGAAACAACTGAATATTACTGTTTGCACTTTAAATTAATCGTTTTTAAGTGTTTAACTGTTAAGCGCTATACACTCAAGTGTGATAGCCTTTTTTCTGCTTTAAAAGTGTTTGCATTTCTGCATCATCTTTAACTTTTGAAAAAAAAAAAACCTCTCTCTACTCGTTTCCCCACCTTCCTAGAACTAGTAGAGTCTGGTTTTCAGATATTGCTGAATTCTGGGCTGTTTGTAAGTTTCTGTGTTGCCCAGACCTTACTAGGATAGAGGGATACCAATGTTTGCATGGTTTTGTGCATCGCACAGTGGCGTTTAACTATGGTTAAACTATTCCCGGTGCGAGAAAGTCTGCTCTTCAGATTTTCAATTAGAACTAGCCAGTTTTTTTAGCTTTAGCACTAAGTATTGTTTCTGTTCCCTTAGAACTAGTCAGTCTTCTGTTTCTTTGTGCTCAGTACTTGTCCTAATCTACAAATTACTGCAGCACTCAACTTTCCTCACTTATCAAGAGGAAATCAGTTCTTAGTACTTAAATTAATAAGGACTAACCAGGCATGTCTAAGGGTCAGCTCCCGGTGTTTTCTCCTGTCTACCTGATGAATCTGAGCATCTTGGGGCAATGTAGCAATTGCCTCATGTACACAGACAACCCTCTCCCTTCTACTACCCAACACTACAACCTATGAGAGACTCACTTATATAGCCAAACTGAAAGCCAAGCTCCCTCCAGCCATGACTGGACTAGACAGTCAAGAGGTGAAGGTCAACACCACATCACACTCAACACATAACCTGCACCACCCAAACCCACACATAGTAACACAAAACACACACCTACATTCATGGTGGCTCTCAATAAAAATCTGCCCAAACAACAGAGGCCTCCAAAGCTGAAATGCAAGCAACCAATACCCCCAACACTAAATGAATGACACATAACCCATAAAAATCAGTGTGCCACTCACCCTCAGCCCATAAGGCAAAACACACCCAACACACTAGTTACTGGCGACTCTATAGTCACGCACACTGACGTCCCTCTCACCAGGCTAAAGAAGGAGAAAGTTACTGTCAAGCTGCCTGTTAGGTGCAAAGATCCATCATATAATGCATGCACTCAAGTTACTCCACAACAAGTACAACTATGACTCTGTCATTGTCCATGTTGGAGTGAATGACCAGAGATGTACCTCCCTGGACTACATGAAAAGAGACATGGAGGAGCTCTCTGACCATGTAAGCCCAGGCAGGTATGACACTAGCTCTGAGTAGCATCCTGCCATTGCCCAGAATGATACCACAGTACAAGGACAAAATGAAATAATAGGCTAAGCTTCTGGTGTCAAAGGGGATCCAGTATCTGTCTGCCTGGGATGACATGATCGACAGGCCACGATGCTTTGAAAGAGATGGCCTGCACCTGTCGCCTCTGGGATTCTGGATACTGTCTAAGGCTCTTGAGGGCCCTAGAGTGCCATTTTTAAGCATGGCTCAAACATCAAACGTACCACCATAGTAGATCCAAACAAGTGAAAACTAAGGGTAATGCTACTCAATGCTAGAAGTCTAAACCTCAAAATGCACTCACTCGAGGGGCTCCTTAAGATGGAAAACAGACATCTGTGCTGTGGCAGAGACCTGGTTTAAGGCTCCAGAGAGCACCCCTGCATTACCAGGCTACAATTCTTACCACAACTTTCGGCCACCTAACCTGGACTGAAATACTAAAGGAGGAGGCATGCCCATATTCATAAAGGATAGCCACACCTCCAGGCTAGTTGCTCAACATAATGCATCTGAAATTATCCAAGTACAATTAACTGTA
This sequence comes from Protopterus annectens, assembly GCF_019279795.1. NCBI lineage: Eukaryota > Metazoa > Chordata > Ceratodontiformes > Protopteridae > Protopterus > Protopterus annectens. The sequence goes on along the minus strand of NC_056747.1, from coordinate 453,712,710 downwards.
AGCAAGACTGCAATTCAATTTCTAACTTGTTACAGATCCCCTGCCATGCCCCAGGATGCCCACTCCATGTCTTTTGGATTAAGCACTTGGGCTTCAGACCAGTTGTTTTGCATTAGGAAGGTTTGTGGCCTGCACTGTGGTGGCAGGACAGGTAGCTTACATCCTTCAGTGTCTGTTATTCTAAAAGTGTATTAGTTCTGGTTTAAGCACTTGGGCTTCAGGCCAGTTATTTTACATTAAGAAGGTTCGTGGTCTGCACTCTTACGGGAGGAGAGGCTGGACTCTGCCCTTCTGAGCTGGGAATTTCTGGTTAAAGGCTTATAGTGCCTGCATATTTTAACTGTTTCTTACTGAAATTGGTACACCTTGTTTGCTGTAGCATAGACTAGATCCAGGCCTGCTGAATCTAGCTTTGTTTGTATGCTTGTTATTTCCCTGAAATGCTAATTCCACCTAAAACATGGCTTTTCAACGCTTCTGTGGATCCCTAGTGATATCTGCATTGCTTACTGTACTTATTTCCTTGTTTCACTTGAAAGAAAGTTACTGTTTGTCGTTTTTGCATTTAAGTTACCTGTAACACATTGCATTTAAGTTACCTGGCACTTGCTCACTAAGTCAGCACTAAAAAATTAAAAGCACTACACCTTCACAAACTCCCCTTGAGTATGTTGTTCCCCATTGGCCCTTTTTTCAATTATAAAGGAATTCCCAATACTATTCTAGCATGTCCAAAGGTCATTTGTCAATCTCCTCTCTGGTCCAGCTGGTGAATCTGGGAATCTTGAGGCAATGTTACAACTGCCTCATGTACACAGACAACCCTCTCCTCCTCCCAACAAATTCCAACACATGTGAGAGATGCAACCATATAGCCAAACTGGGGGCTAAGCTCTCTCAACTCAGTACTGGCGTAACCAGTCAGAAGGAGAAGGAAACCACATTCACTACAATTCCAGTCTCACATAGACCTACCACGACAGCAAACCAAACACACAAACACACAAAAACATACTCGGGGGCTCTAAATAAAAATCTGCCTAAGCAGCAGAGACCTCCAAAGCAGACACCCAAACAACCGCTACCCCAAAACAAAACACGTGCAACACATAGCTCACAAAGCCAGTGTGCCGAACAGTCACAGCCCTTAAGGCTAAACAACACACCTGATACACTTGTAATAGGTGACTATCGTCAGGCACACTGACGTCCCGCTCACCAGGCTGAACAAGGAGAAGGTCACGGTGAGCTGCCTGTCAGGCGCTAGGATCCGCCACATAACACAAGCACTCAGGGCACTCCAAGGCAAGTACAAATATGACTCAGTCATTGTCCATGCTGGTGTGAATGACCTGAGATGTACCTCCCTGGACTACATTAAAAGAGACATAGAGGAGCTCTCTGAGCATGTAGCCCAGGCCGGTATGACCCTGACCTTGAGTAGCATCTTACCCTCACCAAGAATTATGCCACAATATGAAGACAAGATGATCAATTTCAATAATTGGCTTAAATATTGGTGTCATTCAAAGGGGATCCAATGCCTGTCAGCCTGGGATGACATGCTCGACAAGCCACGATGCTTCACAACTCACGGCTTGCACCTGTCACCCCTGGGCTTTTGGATATTGGCAAAAGCGCTTGCTACCCCCATAGTGCCTTTTTTAGGCAAGGCTCAAAAGACAAACCCACCCCCATAGGTATCACAAGGGATAAGAAACTAAGAGTAATGCTACTCAACGCCAGAAGTCTAAACCTCAAGATGCACTTTTCGAAACTCTCCTTAGCATGGAGAGCATCGATATCTGTGCAGTAACAGAAACCTGGTTCAAGTCTCCAGAGAGCACCCCTGCACTACCAGGTTATACCTCATACCATGCTTTTCGGCCCCATAACTTGGACCGAACCACAAAAGGAGGGGGGGTATCAATATTCATCAAAGATACCCACACCTTCATGTTGGTGGCACAGCACAAGGCATCAGGGACTATCCATGTGCAACTAACAGTGGGTAAAACTGCCTTCCAGTTTATAGCCTGCTACAGACCACCCTCTCAAACCCAGGAACCCCACTCTGCCTTCCTGAGAACACTGGAAAATATGAAGGTCTCTCCAAACACCATTATATTGGGCGACTTCAACTACCCAAACATAGACTGGGAGCATTACTCTAGTTCCAACACCCTAGCCCAAAGGTTCCTAGAATTTATAAACTCAAATTCTATGGAACAACTTGTTACCACTCCCACAAGAGGGGAAAACATACTGGACCTGATCATCACCAACATGGGGACTCTATGCTCCAGACCAGAAGTGTATCCCTCACTGGTAAGATCAGACCATAAACTAATCTCACTGGATATTCACATCCCGACCCCACCCCCTGCCCAGAAAACCACAGTGAAAAACTTCTCTAAAGCAAATTTCACACTCTTCAAAACTGAGGTGGAATCCTTCAAAGCCCCCGGGCCTGTGGAAAATACGGCCCAGACCGCAGAATCCTTTATAAACCCCTATGTCACTAGATGGGTTGCAAACTGGCTCAAGGGCAGAACCCACATGGTTAGAGTTGCTGGAGCCATGTCAGACTCCAAACCAGTTACAAGTGGCGTCCCACAAGGCTCAGTCCTGGGACCTCTCTTGTTCAGTATATATTTCTCAGAGGTACAGGCCAACACGGAAGGACTGTGGCTGACCAAGTTCGCAGATGACTGCAAACTGGGCGCCATAATCGACTCTCCAGCCGACACAAGCATCCTCCAAAAGGGCCTCATAGAAACAGACAACTGGTGCCAGAGCCATGGCCTCAAACTAAATGCCAAAAAGTGTATAGTCATCCATTTTGGCAAAAACAAAGTGCCCACAAATTACCACATAGGTGGTAATCCATTAAGTACAGAAGAAGTAATTAGGGACCTGGGGACCCAAGTTGATAGCAATCTCTCATTTGACAGCCACGTGGCCAAAGTGGTTAGAAAAACATTTTATACAGCCCACCTGATCATGAAGGGATTCACATCTAGATCAGGGGAGGTCATCATGCCGCTTTACTTATCCCTCATCAGGCCCATACTTGAGTACAATGCCCATTTTGGGATGTACCTTACTCGACACCTGCAGCAACTGGAAAGACCCCAAAAGTACCTCACCAAGAGGATCAAAGGGCTCAAACAGATGCCATATGCTGCCTGGTTAAAGAAACTCCAGCTCTACTCAGTGGCATACTGCCTGCTCAGAGGCGATCTGTGCCTGACGTATAAAGCCATGTCCAACCCGGAATTAATGGACATGCTGCACCTCAGAAAATCCAAATCCCATCGAGCTACGCGCTCAAGAGACTTGAACCTCTGCACTGAAATAAATAGGATATGCTGGAGGGACAGATTCATAACCCAGAGGCTCCCTTCACTCTGGAATAAAATCCCAATCCAGGTTAGGCAGAGTCCCTCATTGACTCTCTTCAAGAGGAATCTTGATGAGTGGATGGGAGATCGTAGGTTTAACCTGGGTATCACTTCTTTGTCACTGTTAGACAGAGGCACAGTATACTAACCTCGAAAAAGGGCATAGCAAAATTAATTTAAAATGGGTGGCGAAAGCCAAACACACTCTGGCTAGGCTTATAAATGCCCTAGGGCAGATAGTCTAGTATGAACCTATGTTTCTTGATATACTGGATAATATTAAAAGTACAGCCCAATACCTTAATTCTGGAAGATTTCAACTACCCCTCAATCAACTGGAGAAACTACTCATGTACTAACTCATTTGCCCAATGTTTTCTGGAATTCATCAATTCAATGCCCTGGATCAGCTTGTCCATACCCCTACCAGGAGTAGAAACATCCTGGACCTGGTCATTACCAATATGGGTAACAGCTGCTTGACACCAGAAGTCAACTTCTCGCTGGTCAGGTCTGACCTAAAGCTAATCACCCTAGACATCCATATCTCACCCCCGCTCCCCATTAAGGAAACTACCGTAAACAACTTCTCCAAAGCCAGCTTCACGCTTCTTAAATCAGAAGTGGCAAATGTCACTACACCCACCCTGATGGAAAATAGAGGCACGACTGCTGAATCATATACAAATGCACTGTAGAAATACACACACAAGTGTATGGACCATGCTATCCCCAACAGAACCAAGATGCTATCTTCCATAAAAAGAAGCCAATATGGTGGTCCCCCGCCATAAACTTTACAACAGAAGGAAGAAACTGTTGCAAAAAGGAGTAAAATCCCAAGATTACAGGAACTCCCTGGTCAGCCTCAGCAAGAAGCTGAAATCCCTCAAAATCCTCCAAAGCTAGTTACAAAAATAAAATTGCCATGGATTCCAAATACAACCACAAAGCTTTCTACAGCTATGTCAAGAATCTCAATGCCAACACTCAGATCTGCTCTGAACTGCAGCACAATGGTACTACATTTACTGAACCAACTGATATTGCCAACATCCTGGCAGACAGGTTCAGTGCAAACTTCACCCCCCCAAAGGGTAAATCTCCATACCAGATGATTGCAAACCCCCTGTAATCACTGACACACAAGTAAAGACCACACTCTTCAAAGCCAAGAGCACAGCATCCATGGGACCAGACAACATCCCAGGCTGCGTTCTCCATGAACTACAGAACAAACTGGCACCCTACCCAAGTACCATGTTCAACCATAGCCTCACCTCAGGCTTTGTGCCTATGGAATGGCACACATTGATGGTTATCCCACTCCACAAAGGGGGTGCCACCACTGACCCCGGAAACTACCACCCCATTAGCCTGATGCGTCTGTTCTGCAAGGCCATGGAACGCATCATCCTGGAGCTTATAAACAGACATAGGTAACCTCCAGACTCTGGACCCCACTCAGTTTGAGTTTGTTAAAAGTAGATCATGCCTCCTAAACCTGACTGACTTCTTTGAAGCAGTCACCAGAGCAGTAAACAAAGGTAAGGTGGTGCACACAGCCTATCTTGACCTCGCCAAAGCTTTCAGCACCATCCCCCACTCTGGTATTTAAATAGGGATTTATGCCCAGTCCAGTGAGCCTATGTCACAAGATGAGTGGCCAACTGGCTCACTGACAGAATCCACACAGTGAAAGTAGCAGACTCTAAATCAGACTTCAGACCAGTCACAAGCGGAGTACCACAGGGGTCAGTTCTGGGTCCTCTCCTATTGGGTATCTACTTCTCTGAAGTCCAGGCTAATACAGCTGGTCTCTGGCTAATGAAATTCACAGATGACTGCAAACTAGGAGCCATAACTGACTGACCTAAGGATGTGGACATTCTACAAAGAGGCCTCACCGAGACCGATGCTTGTTGTCAGTGTCATGGCCTGTAGCTCAATGCCAAGAAGTGCATTGTCATCCACTTTGGGAAAAACACCATACCCATGAACTATCATATAGGAGTTAGTCTACTACCTGCTGGCATTTTTTCAGTTACTTTTTGCCTTGCACTTGGATCCTACTTGCAGGCTTTTCCTTTTTTTCCAGTTTAGTCTACTAAATACCAAATGTATGATAAGAGACCTCGGGACTCAGGTGGACAGTAGTCTCTCCTTTGATAATCACATTGCCACAGTTGTCAGGAAATCCTGCTATGTGGCACACCTCATCACAAAAAGGTTCTCCTCAGAAAAAGAGAGGTCATTATACCTCTGTACTCATCCCTCATCAGACTTATTATAGATTACAATGCCCCATTTTGCATGTACCTTGCAAGACATCTGCAACAACGGGAAAGGCCACAGAAATACCTCACTGGGAGGATTACCAGCCTCAAACAGTTGCTATATGCAGATAGTCTCAAAATACTCCAGCTCTACTCCATCGCATATCTCAGAGGCGACCTCTGCCTAATATACAAAGCCATGTCTAACCCAGATCTGATGGACATGCTACACTTAAAGAAATCCCAATCCCTCTGTCCCACATGCTCCAGGGACCTAAACCTTGTCACCACAATAAACAGAACATGCTGGAGTGACATATTCCTGTCTCAGAGACTTCCCATCCTCTGGAACAGGCTACCCATTCATATCGAGCAAAGCTCCTCATTAGCCCTCTAAGAAAAATCTTGAGGATTGGATGGGGAACAGGAAATTCACCCCGGGGATCACTGCTGTAGCTCTGCTCAACAGGGGCACAGGAAAATAATTTTCTTGGGTGGTGAAAGCCAGGGAACCTCGTTTGGCTAGGCTCGTATAGGCCCCAGGGCCAATACCCTAGTACATACCTATGAATTCAGAATGTCAGACAGCATCCATCTTCATTCAGGTCTAAAACAGCATACATACTCAGTTATCAGCATGCAGATATTAGAGAAAAAAACAATACTAAGTGGTTTCTTTGAACAATAGTTGAACCCCCAAACCGCGAATATTAACAACTCAGTCATGAATGAGCAAACAGTACTTCCCTAAATAAAACAAATTCAGGAGAACCTCCCAAGAGCTCCCTCTAGGGGAGAGCATCTCCATACCCACCTTAAATATACTAAATTCTTGCTCATACATCTGGCAGAAAAGGAGAAACTTTTAAAGGGCAAACAATACTTACATTACCTGCAATCTTACATTTCAAGAATAAACACAATTTAAGAAATGAAACACGAGGGAAATGGAGAACTATGTTCTGGGAGTCTGTGATAAAGTAAATGTAGTGCTTGGAGAACAGATATGTTCTGATATCGGGATGCAGAAACTTGTTAATACCTTCTGTAGTGTAAGCTCCAATTGTTAAGCACTCCCCCACATGCTGTTATGATCAAGTCTCACCCTATAGACTAAAAACTGGCCTTACTGGTCAGCAAAGAACAGTGACAGAAAGTAATACAGCCTTTTTTTGCCTGTCGCCCATGCCTTTCAACTGTCCCCGAATTTGTTTCATATTTTTGCTCTCCCCCTCAAAATGTACTTGATTTTTTTCTTGTAAATTACTAAGGATTAGTCAGTCAATAATGCCAGATATTAGAGTTTAATGCTTCTTATTGTTCAGAAAATGCATATTGATGCAAACCTATCCTATTACCTTAAGTGAGTAAGAGCAATATTTAAAAACTGTCTCCGATTGTGATTCTTTGTTACCTTATTTTTAAGTGCGTCCAGAATTTATAAGCAAAGAGGCCAAGAGGTGTGTTGCTATTTGTTTGACAGCACTAAGTGCTTCCCTGTCTTTCAAAGGCAGTAAAACACTAAGTTCCTCCACTTTCTTTCTGAAGCTGGCACTACATGGTTCATAGGTTGGTACTAGGCTGTCGGCCCTAGGGCCTATACAAGCCTAGCCATAAAAATTCCCTGGCTATTTCTTCCCACACTATTTACTTTCCTGGACCCCTGTCTAGCAGGGCAATTGACGTGATCCCCGGGGTGAATTTCCTTTCTCCCATCCAATCATCAAGGTTCCTTTTGAAGAGGGCCAAAGAGGCGCTCTGCTTGACATGTATGGGCAGTCTATTCCAGAGTCTGGGGAGTCTCTGGGTCAGAAACCTATCCCTCCAGCATGTTTTGTTTATTGTGATGACAAGGTTTAGATCCCTGGAGCATGTGGCTCTGAGGGATTGGGATTTCTTTAGCATGTCCAACAGCTCTGGGTTTGACATGGCCTTGTATGTTAAGCAGAGATCGCCTCGGAGTAGACTATATGTGACAGAGTATAGCTGGAGTTTAAGACTGTCAGCATAGGGCATCTGCTTTAGGCCTGTGATTCTTTTAGTGAGGTATGTCTGCGGCCTTTCCAGTTGTTGCAGATGTCTTGAGAGGTACATACCAAATGGGGCGTTGTATTCTATAATGGGTCTAATGAGTGATGAAGTGTGCCACATAGGATTTCCTGACTGTTGTGGCGATGTGGTTATTGAAGGTGAGACCACTATCACCTGTGCCACCAAGTCTCTTATCACACTTTCGGTGTTTAGTGTACTGCCACCTATGTGATAATTCATGGGTACATGTTTTTTCCCAAAGGGGATAACTATATATTTCCTGGCACTGAGCTTGAGCCCATGGCTCTGGCACCAAACATCTGTTTCTGTAAGGCCCTTTTGTAGAGTATCCACATAATTTGGGGATTCAATAATGGCTCCTAGTTTGCAGTCATCTGCAACATCTGGAACAGATAAATCTCCATGCACAACAGATAATTAAGACAGAATCACCGATTATAACCTTTTATGTTTTCTCAATATGGATGCCTAGATTCACCTCTCAAGCTTCACTCTGAATTTCTTGACATACATATCTTGAACATATCAGGTGGTTATGATCAGAGTCCCGGTCGTAATCCTCCGTACTGACGACACAGCCATTTGCCAATATATTTGTACTGATTACTAGAGATATGTATACAGAAATACAATGCACAGTTTGGCTGAGTACATAGTCTTGTGTATGCTTAATGGAAGCAGAAGTGACACAGCGCCAGTATCGCTCTCTTTGTTATGAATTACTTCTTAGTAAGCAACTCTGGGTATTCACATAGTAGCGGGTGCATAACCATCTGAATCCATGTCTGTATACGTACTATTCTGCAGGTAATACATTACTGCAGGGAAATCTTGGAACACTGTGTAGTAAGACTGCAGAGCATTTAGTTAAAACAGCAGTGGCCCAGGTCAAACATTTTTATTTTCATAAATTGGATTGGTACAGAAATGGAAGAGTTTAATCACCTCTTGATGTTTTAGTCAACAATATCAGGGTTTTATTTAAATAGAATGCATTCTTGACACAGATGTGGCATTCAGAGCATATGTTTACAAGGCATGCCCAGAAGTATTCTGCCTGCATTGCAATGTTTTTTTTTTAATGATTGATTACATGGCATGTCACTACCAATGTGAACAGAGTTTACATTCTATTGTTCAAACTGGTTCTCTTATGTCTTTATTTACTTTCTAGGTACTCAGATACTGTTTTCCAGTCACTCAACGTATGATTATCTTTTCCGAGCATCTGTGGTCATGTGACCTGGCTCAGGTAAGTTTAACAAGACAGAAGTGTTAGTAAGCTATCGAAATACAGCAGCACAGAATATTTGGAAATGTGTCTGTCAGATTCTGTGCAAGATTATGTAACAACTCCCCAAATATTTAGCAGCATTTGTGATTCAGTCAAATCACCTGTAAACAAGTAATTAATTTTTCAGGTTCATAGAGAACAAATAGTACATGAACATGCCAGGGTATGCAAAGCATACATGGGACAGAAAACACAGAGGATGAGATGTAAGGAAACAGCAGGACAAAATTATTCAAATAGTTGTACCAATGATTGATATGGTAGTAAGGTTTACACAAGCACTGCACATAGGTACCATTCCTTTTTTCTACATAACTTTTTTGGACTCCAGTCTCTCTGGGATCACAAACTGAATTTTATTTCTTTGCTGAATACAACAGTTACTGAGACTGATGAACTTTTGTGGACAAGAAAGCTTTCAGTTAACCCATATGTTGTGACTTCAGAGCTGGAGCATATTCAGCCACATGGGGCTGGGGGATAGGATACCAATATCCTTTTTTCTACAATTTTTGTAGAAGTCAGTGATTTGAGAATGTTTTCATTTCATTGTTTTGGAGCTCATTCAGGTAGTGCTGTATAAACTCTCATGGATTGCTGCACACAGATCATGAGCAGAAAGACAGGATTAGCACATACAAGTCTCCATAGGATGGCAGGGAAAGGGATGTAACTTCTGACTGTTAATGCAATATTCCAACCCTTATGCTTTTAACTTCTGCAGTTGCCATACCCCAAATCAGGTTCATTCTTGACAACCTATGAGAGTAAGGATTCAAACAGCTAGTATTAGAACTTGTGTGATAAACACGTGCCTTACACTTGGTTATATGAAAGGAGGAAGAATTCAGCTATAGAAACAGATAGTCATATAGGAACATATAAATATTAAATGGAGCACTCAGTGTAACCTGCCTGGGGTGTATGAGCTGGCACTGTGAAGGCAGATGCTGAACCGGCGATGAGGCTATTGGTACCAGAACTGTGGGCACTGAGGAAAAGTACTGACATTAAATAACAGAGACTCCTAGTGCCCTGGGGTCATGAGGATAGCAGTAGAAACAGTGAATCTTTTTAAAGCAGCTGCCAGACATTAAATCAATTTGCAGGCAAGCAAAAGAGTCCTACAAATGAACAGAGGTTACTGGTTTAATTCAAGGCAGAGGAGGTAGCTGAACTTCTGGTGATGAAGGAGCAGGAAGCTCCGCAACCATGACTGAGGGGCGTTTTAGAGGCTCCCCGGAAAGCAGCAATGAAGGCTGGAAGCACACTAGGCTGTATAGGAATAAGCAGCAGCTAGAGAAAACAAGACATTGTTACACCAACAGCAGTAGAGCTGATATCTGGAATATTCTGTGAAACTATGGAAACCATCTTCATAAGGACAGTGACGAGAGTAGAAGCAGTTCATAGGAGAGCAACAAAATGGCGCATTCTCTGCATCATAAGGTATTTGAGAGTTTACAGTATATTGTTTTAAAGGAGACTTAAAATACAAATATTTAAATACTTTTCAAGAATTAGTCATGATAAAGTACGTACAGTATGTGAGAAAAAGAAGGAAAACAAGAGATTATGAAGTTGTACAAAATAGTGAGAAAGTCATTCTCATGAGAAAACAAGGTGCAGGAGGAAATGCACCTCATCTAGAGGGAACATGGTCAGACTAAGCAGCTCCCAGCAGTTATTCAGTCCTTTGTTCTCTTTTTCAACTCTTTCAGGATATAAAACACTGAAGTCTACATACGAGTGATCTTTATAAACTTCACAGCCCTGCTATAAATGCAACCATTACTTTGAATCTCTCATAGGATGGAAACCGGATTTTTCTTTGGGGGGGGGGGGGGTTATCATGCAGGGATTTGGAGATGCAGTTTATAGCGTGCTACAGATTAATGTGGCCACAGTGGTCTTTGCTTCTGTTGCTGTAACATATATTACTAAAGCTTATTTGATACAAAACTAAAAAAATATCACCTTAATCTCTTTGTGAAACCGATTGCTTTATTGAGCCTCTACTCATTGTTGCAAGTAGCCATAAAATAATATAAGCAACTGCCATTAATAAGTGCACAATAGGATCCAACTTTTCCGATATTACATGAAGATTTTTATGTGCAATTATATAACAAGACATATCTGTAAGCAACAACTGAGAACAAAACACTATTGTTAAATAACACATGTGAAGTTAACTGGTTCCATAATCTGCTTTCCAGCATTTGGGTGCTTTTCCTAAGCAGGAAAGAATCCTGAAATTTCTGTTACATAAACTACATCTACCTGGACCTTCATTTGCACGTGTGTGTGTGTGTGTGTGTGTGTGTGTGTGTGTGTGTGTGTGTGTGTGTGTGTGTGTGTGCGTGTGTGTGCGTGCGCGTGTGTGTGTGTGTGTGTCTGGGATGTGGATATTTGGTCAAAATACTCAGTGGTCAACAACTGTTTAACTCACCACATTTGGCAGACCTATGCAGATGTCTCCAAGGCGTGCAAGACCGACAATCACAGGGTAAGGGAATTTCCTTTCCCCAGAGATTGGGTGAGATCTTGGAGTTAATACAATTAAGAGGGCAATATAAATTCTTCAAACAGTACTGACAAATCATGCTTTAAGCTAAATCACAACAAAAATTAAATAACTAGGTGCCATTAAAACTTAAAAGCAACAGACATGGTTACAAAAGCCTAGTAAGGGGCTTAGACTCGTACTTAAAGCTAGGCATTTCAGAAAAGTGTATACCTCTCATCTGTTGCTTATTTTGTAGAATGTTCCTGATTTTGCTTCATAGCATTGATTTATTCCATGTAAAATTTGTCCTTTTTCTGGCAAAATGTTGAGGAGTTTAGGCACCAAGTAATAACAGTTCGATGGTAAATCCACACAAAATAAGAAAAAAAAACCTAATAAAATCGTTTGGAACCACTATAGCACCGAAAGTACTAAAACACAATAGTATATAAAAAAAAAAGTTTATTCGCAAATAAATTTTTTATATACTATCGTGTTTTAGTAATTTCAGTGGTTCCATAGGATTTTATTAGTTTGTTTGTATGAAATACCAGACTTCATATCCTTCAGAAAATTCACAAAATGCATGCCAATGCAAAACTTTTATAAGTATACAAGAACAATGTTTAAAATCTGTCCCTAGTTTTTTGCCTTGAACTAGAAACGGAGAGCTTTTACTTAAAATAAAGCTCAGTTCCACCTATGAGGAGAAATGCAGCAGAAGTGTACATTACAAGTTCTCAAATAATAGCACTTTCAGTAAAACAGGCCACAGTTTAAGGGCAGTCTAGCTTTCTTCATGATATTAAGACAATTTCTTGCTGCAGTCGATGATGGCTATTTTCTTAAAAGTTAGTATTTTCAGTAACTAACTGCAACTGCATTCTTCCTTCCCTCCCTTAGTTTTAGTTGTTAATTGTAACAGGAAGACTGGCGGAATCAGTAAATTAGTTCAGTTCTGCTGATTAAATAAAATTTAACAAATTTAATCCATAAACCCAATAGATTTAAATCTAAATTATTCCAGTGGCATGAGGCCATCAAAACCAGCTAATGTCCCAAGGTGCATTGCACCAGAAATTCTTCTAATTAACATTGTTTTCCAGAGCTGTATATACCATCCTTAGAGGGGTTTTTTTTAATCTAGGCAAAAGGCCAGCAGTAGTAAAAAGTTTAAAAAGGGCAGAATTTGTGAAAGAACCTAATCCACCAGCTTTGCATTATGGTTTCCATTCGCAAAGGTGTGATAGAGGAGGAACCGATCAGTTATGACTCACCCTGGGTAACTATTCTCATAGTGTTCCATATGTAATGAAAGTGCTTAGAATTAGGGGAAATGCAGAATGACTAATGACAGTAGTCCATTTAGCTGTCAAATTCATCACCAAGCCCTAATACAGCTGTTTTTTTTTTCCACTAGTGGCAGTTCTTTCTGATGCATAGACAGCCCTACCATTGTGATTCTACAGAATCTGTAGAATCACCGCTGTGGTTTGCCCCCAGGAGTTACTACAATGTTGAGACAATCCAGAGAACTTGTATATGATGAGTCATGTGCTGTCCACCAATATTGCTTCATGCAAGAGATTCATGCCAGCCTAGTGATTCATAAAATTGCTCTGCTGCATAAATTAACATGTCCAAAAGGCAACATTCACTCATTGCTTTCAATAGGATAGACCACTTTAGTGGTAGTCTCAAGAAGTTCAGTGGAACGTTAGTGGTGGGGGTATGTGTATGTCTGCAGAAGTATGAGCGATCTCAGATGAGCAAGTGTGCACATGCAAGAAAGTACTTGTGAGAGAACACACGAGAGAGAGTGCTCACATGCCTGCGAAAGAGAGAACATGAGAGTGCGTGCATGAGAGATACAAAGTGAGAGAGAACAGGTGAAAGTACGCTTGTGTGCATGAGAGATAGAGTGAGAGAGAGACACACACACACACACACACACACACACACACACAGAGAACACACGCAAGTGAGAGTGCATGTGGGTGTGCCAGAAATACAGAGTGAGAGAGAGAAAACACACACACACACACACACACACACACACACACACACACACACACGAGAGAAAATGCGCTTATGCACCGGAGATAGAGTGAGAGAGCACACGTGTGAGAGACAGACTCACAGTGGGTGCACGTGCACAAGAGAGACTCACAGTGGGCGTGCATGCTCAAGAGACTCAGTGGGCGCACGTGCGCAAGAGACAGACTTATGGTGGGAACACACAAGAGAGACAGACTTATGGTGGGCTTGTGCACAAGAGAGAGACTTATGGTGGGCTTGTGCACAAGAGAGAGACAGACGTATGGTGGGCTTGTGCACAAGAGAGAGACAGACGTATGGTGGGCTTGTGCACAAGAGAGAGACAGACGTATGTTGGGCTTGTGCACAAGAGAGAGACAGACGTATGGTGGGCTTGTGCACAAGAGAGAGACAGACGTATGGTGGGCTTGTGCACAAGAGAGAGACAGACGTATGGTGGGCTTGTGCACAAGAGAGAGACAGACGTATGGTGGGCTTGTGCACAAGAGAGAGACAGACGTATGGTGGGCTTGTGCACAAGAGAGAGACAGACGTATGGTGGGCTTGTGCACAAGAGAGAGACAGACTTACGGTGAGCATGCATGCAAGAGAGAAGACACAGTGGGAGTGTGCAACAGACAGACACAGTGGCATGCACAAGAGAGACTCACAGTGGGTGTGCACACGCAAGAGAGAGATACACAGCGGGTGTGAGAGAGACAGTGTGTGCAAGAGAGAGAGAGAGTGCACGAGAGACAGAGAGACACACACACACACACACACACACACACACTGAGTGCGTGAGAGAGAGTGAGATTGCACAAGAGAGAATATATGTGAGTGCATGCATGCATGCAGGGAAACTGCATACCTCTAAACTATCCTAGACTAAATGACACAGCTTGTAATAGTGGTAGGATACATTAGACACTAGAGGCTTTTTAATAGGTCTTTAAGTGATGAAAAAAAATCAAAAGAACATAATTTGTAACATGAAACCATTTTTAAACAATATGTATTTGGGGAAAACACAAGACACCAGGGAAATTCTCTAAAATTACTCTGAGTCGCGTATATAATTACTAGAAAATTTATTGCATCAGGAATCGTATGAAACTCTGTCTGGCATTAATGACTGACTGATCATCCATGAGTTACAAGGGACAGAGCAGTTATAGGAAGCAAAAATCATGGACATTCTGTAAAGTCAGGGACAGCTGAGAGGTATGGGAATATATACTTGTGTGTGGGAGAGTGACTGGGGTGCCTGTGTCAATGCGATGCATGGGCCATCAGTCCTGATTAATGCAGTAAACATTGCATGATGCAAAGACATGCAAATCAGCAGATAATGAGATCTTTCCTCATTGCAGATAATTAAGTCTTTGAATCACTTTTTTGCATTCACTTTAAATGCATCTTTATTCCCATACCATTTAACACTTGCAATTGTTTTCTTTATAAATCCTGGAAATACTAACGTCAAGCCATACCAGTGTCAGATTCAGTGCAAGATGACCTAGGCAGCTGCCTCAGGCCCAGTACTGGCTGGGGAAGCTTGGCAATAAAATAAAACAAACTTCAATTACCCACCCCACTGCTCTGTGTATGTTAGCCCACTCCAATACCTCAATTATCCTCTAATTTACTCTGTGTACAAAAACTCCAGTCTTTTTCTTCCTGAAGCTCAAATCATAAAGGCACATGATACCATATTGAGGGAGAGACTGGCTGCCTCCATGAAGGATTTGCTGCTGCCATATTGTGAGAGTCAGTCTCTATTTATTTATTTTAGTGAAAGTGATGCTGGGGTAGGTGTATGTAAAGGGGTCTTTATCACGACATCGAATGATAAACAGAGTGAATGCTCTTTTATCGAACACTAAAAACTGAAAGCAGTAAATGTCAAACACACGGAGCAACAATTTTTTTCCCCAGGGAAAAAAATCACTGCTCGGCAAAAAAAAAAAATTTACAAACACAAAATAAAGTGGGGGGGGGGCTGTGCCCCTCCCACATCCCCTACTTAAATATACCAACTCCGAGATTGCACCACAGTGGAGGAAATGGCAAAGTCCCAAAAGGCCCAGCGATTTTTTTTGTCCTTTTTATCGTTCAATGTCGTAATATAGACCCTATGTAAATGGCTTGATGGTGGCCAACATTTGATTTATGAAGAGACAGTCACAAGATCACATACAAGAGTGACCAGCATATAGCTCAGGTAGATTTCCACCTTGGACACTGTCATACCTCTCAACTGTACAGATTTTTGCAGAATGTCCAGATTTTTGCCTCAAATTTTTGGTCCATTTTTCATAAATTTGTGGTTTCCTGGATAACTATTGGCAAGTCATTAAAGACGGACATTAGAAAATAATGGCACACATTTCAATTTCAGACTTCATGCCCTTCAGAAAATTCATGTCAATACAAAACCTGTGATTCTATCAACTTTCTAAGTTTGTAAGAGCAATACTTAAACATTGTCCCTATTTTTGGGCCTTTGTCCCACTTTTATTTATGGCTTTGTCCAGATTTCTTGCTGTGAGAGGTTGTGAGGTATGACTGGAGTAGAATCCGTGATTGCAAAATCATCCTCAGTAAAACAGTTGGTCCACAGTGTTAACCACTGGTTGCCACAACCAACTGCAAGAAATGGTCAGAGAAGGCTCTACGGTCAGAGACTAGGCAGACAACCTGGAAGCTGACTGGAGAAAAGGAGGAAGAGAATTACTCAGGGATCGAGCACCACAGGAAGAGGCGGAAACAGGTGGAGGTGAAGAATAGCAGCCCCTCAAAACAGCATGTGTGAGGACTATTAGTACAGATATGTGGCAGAGCCAGATATGGAAATATGGTACATAAGGAAAGCTGTTGGTGGAATACAGAAGTCCAGGATGTCAAAAGAAAGAATGAGTGCAGGAAAAAGTGGGAGATAGAAAAGACAGATCAGGCAGGGAAGGAATATTGGTTGGCTAGCAAGGCAAAAAGAGAAGCTGCAATAGCAAAGAACAATGCATTAGAGGCACTCTACTAGCTTCTGGAAAGTGGCTCAGTAGATGGCACTAAAATTTTATCAGGTTGTATGGCAAAAACATAAAGATAGTCAGACATCCTTCATAAGGGATGCCAGCAACAACCTGCTCACCAATCCACAGGACATCAAAGACAGATGAAATGAGTACTTCCAGCAGCTTCTGCATGAAAACTCCACAAAAGCTGAACTAGCCCATATGCAGCCTACAATGAAAGGAGGAGCCCACCTAGAAGTAGTTAGAGGAGTACTAAGAGAAATGAAGTCAGAAAAAGCAGCTGCCTCAGATGAGGTCACAGCAGGTATGATAAAAGATGTTGGGTGACACAGGGGAGAAATACCTCCTGGGTGTATTTAAAGCAGTATGGAGAGTAAATGTATCCCAGATGACTGGAGAATAAGTATACTAGTGCCACTGTTCAAGAACAAAAGGGACATCTACAACTATGGGCAGTACAGAGGTACCAAACTCCTGTCACAAAGTTGCTGTGTGCAGATGTGGCATTACAGGAAGACTCTGAGCAAGAACATCAACATCAGCAAATGATAGGGGAATGGAACGCAAAACTGAAGGCACATGGGATGAAACAGATAAGACAGTTGGAATGGCAGCAAATGGGGGAAATCAGAAGAAGCTGAGATTTGAGATAGAAAAGAAAGTACTGGAACAGATATCTGGGAGGAGATGTTGAAGAGAAGGGAAGTCTGAATGAGGAGGTCAAAACTAGAATTAGAGGGGCTAAACCCAAGTTGCACAGTGCAAGGAGTAGTTTATGACAGAGGAATTCCAAAGAAACTGAAAAGTAAGTTTGACAAAGGCAGTAAAGACAGAGCAGCTGAGGAAATTAGACATGATTGAGATAAATTGCCTGAGATGGGTGGTAGGATGCACACTGTGGGACAGATGAAGAAATGAGGACATCAGAGCAGAAATCAAAGTAGTTCCAATAGCAGAGGAGGTCATAGAGAACAGATTATGGTAGTTCGGGCACCTCTGCAGAAAAGCAGAAGACAGTCTGGTGAACATGATTTGGGACAGACAGGAAAAAGTCCAGCAAAGAGGTGGATTGATTGTGTGAGAGAAGACCTGTGGCAGTAAGGCATGACTGCCCAATAGGGTAGGAGAGTGGCATTGAATAGAGAGGTGGTGACAGTTGATATGACACCCCAACTCCATGAAGGAAAAAAATGGTAAAGGGGGTAGTGTTCAGGGTCATCATGATGATACAGTAGTAGGGGTGTGCACGCATGGATGTGTATGTGGGTGTGCATGTGTGTGTGTGTGTGTGTGTGCTTTCTGCTTCCCAATAATTGAATATTACATTTTCAGTCATTAGAGCTTCATAATTGTTGTTCAGAAAGTGCAGCATATGCCATATCCTTTTTTTTTCTTTTCTTTTTTTTTTTTTTTTTTAATTTTTACTAACCAACTCCAACTCCCAAGAGCTCTGTCTGGTTAAGCGACCTGCTCAGAGTCACACAGTAGGCAAATATAGCTCGAAAGAATCAAACCATACATTGATGCTTTGACTGCAGGAAGCATCTCTAACTGCTTAAGAGCGTTAATCCTCTGCGTCAACTGCTAGACCTTCATTAACTTTATTTTCTGATAAATCAGAGTATTACAGTCAGTAATGCCATTCATTAGAGTTTCAAAGTTACTGTTCAGAAAATGCATGTTACTGCAACAGAATTAATGTAGAAGTGTATGAGGAAGTCATGCAGTGACTATTATTGGTAGTGCACAGCATGTTTTTTTTTTTTTTTTTTTTTTTTTTTATAAAGAAAAATTTGTGCTTACCCCTGACAAGATACAAGACATACCAATCAGTGATTCCGCAATGGCAGAGGTGTAAAGAAGAGGTAGTAGGAGACTGGGAACATATCTTTTGGGCCTGTCTGAAAGTAACAGACCTCCTGGATCATACCCAGAAGCTCATGAGCGCCATACTTGGTAGTAACTAACTCCTCACAAGGCAGATTCTCCTTATCAGAGCAGAAGAAGGTAGAATTCCTGGACCCATAAAACAGCAAAGTCAATTCATTTTGCTAGTTTCCAAGAAGGCAACAGTGAGATGGTGGAAATCTATCAATATCCCTAACATTGCCAAAATCATGCCCATAATCAACAGTATAAAAGATATGGAGACGAGAAAGAGATAAACATTAGGGGGGCTTTGCTAGGAGTACATAGCATCACTGAGGAACTGATGTGCATTGGTGCACTACACAAGCAAATACCACTTAATCTTGAGAGAGGCTGATAAGGAATTTGCATCTAATAATCAGAGGTGGATTTATCTGGCTGGAGGCACACTTAGTTGTGGAATGTGATGCTATTTTACAATGTGTCCATCAGTTATTAAGTAATTTATGTATTAATTTGCATTTTCCTTTCTTCCTTTTCTTCACATCTATACAAATAACTGTACCAGGCATGTGGGCTGTACTCCGCAGCCATTGTAATTGCTGGAATGTACTCACTAAAGATCTCTTGTAAAAAAATAAATAAAATAAAAATGTGCTTGAGTGCTTATTGTATAAACATGATGGTGAGGTTCCATTAAAGAGGAGGTACTTGATTCAATCACCTTAGCCGGAGTACAAGATGTCAGTGAAGACAACTTTTTCGGTGTTAAAGATGAATAGTTTTGCTAAGATACTTGATTAAAACATCCTCATAGTCAGTTCATTTTTATCCATAATTAAGCAGATGCTATTTTGTTGCTGCAGAGAATTAAGATATTGAAAGAACATGATAATAAATCACAACAGTAGTTGATAATTACATGTAAAATGGTTGAACTGGGAGATAAGGAGAAGTTCCAGAAGAAGAAGGCAAGCTGATGGAATGGCTGGTCTGTCAAATAAACATGAATACTACATATAGCGTTCTTTTATTAGTATCTGACAGAGCACTCAAACATCACTGAAAGACTGTAGTGCAGCTTCATACACTGAACACCTAATAGTTTTACCTCAATCATAGCAGATTGGTAAAATGCACTATGTAGGGAATCAGAGTGTATTTCATCAATAACTATCTGGTCCAGACAGGTAAGTGTAAGTAAGAATTATAAGGGTTATGTTTGCATTTAAAGGAAAACTAAATTGAGCGCCAAACATTTTATCTAGCTGCATGTGAAGTCTTTTCCCCAAAAGGTGTTTTAAAAATTTTATAGCTGATGGTCTAACAATGGAAAAAATGCACTACTTTTCCTACAATAATCTGATAAAGACTCCAGTTACAAAACCACAAATATCCAAAGGGCTGAGATTGCTGGACCTACCATGACATGCATCTCACAAACAAAACCTTCAGACACCAAAGACGTTCGACTTGGATATAAACAAATAAAAGAAACAAGCGAAGCGTTTGAGTAAAACAAACCCTTTCTCAAAGCATCATATTGAACTCGCTTCATACGTCATTTAAATAGCAATCACATGTTACCATTAACCAATCGGAAAGTGGTACACAATACAGGAGACATGGCCACTGATGAAACAAAATATCAATAAAAACATATTAAAATAGTTAAGATTTACAAATAAGACAAAAAGCAAACAAAAACTCATTACTATCTAATGAAATTTATACTTTGTGTTCTTAAGCAGGTGTTATAATAGCTACATTCAAAACTGAATGTATATTTGCATGTAGTATTACAATCCAGTTGTATTCAGCCATTTCAGTGTGCATGTTAATATCTCCACCTCTCATATCTAAAGAGATTTGTTTAATAACTCTGAATTTAAAACTATGTTACATTTCCATTTCATTAATATGCTTTGCTAAAGCATTAGTGCTAATATTATGCCTTATGTCTGCCAGATGCTGGCATATACACTCAACTTCTGTTTGGTCATTGGTCTTGCCTATGTAAAAACATGAACATTAAAAGCAGGTTGCCTGGTAATTTTTTTTGTATTACAAGTTGCAAAAACTTTAAAGAGCTATTCCTTTTTTGTCATGGGATATACAAAACAAATATCCTTAATATATCTACAAAATATAAAATTTTAGTAGGGATGATTTCCGTCCATAAATTTTAATGTGTTCTTTTGTATAAAAAAGTCCTTGTACCAAAGTTCTTGTTTTAAATTTCTAGCCTTTCTAAACGAGAATCCAAGCTATGGCAAATCAGGCTATGTAATTCTGGAAGAACAGTTAGTATTGACCAATTATTTTTAATAAAATTCATAATTTGTCGACTTCTTACACTACATTTAGTTATATAGCATAATTTGTGTTCTGACGAACATCATTACCAGTTGCAACCTTTTCTTCTTACATTACATTTAGTTATATAGCATAATGTGTGTTCTGACGAACATCATTACCAGTTGCAACCTTTTCTTCTTACATTACATTTAGTTATATAGCATAATTTGTGTTCTGACGAATATCATTACCAGTTGCAACCTTTTCTTCTTGCATTACATTTAGTTATATAGCATAGTTTGTGTTCTGACGAACATCATTACCAGTTGCAACCTTTTCTTCTTACATTACATTTAGTTATATAGCATAGTTTGTGTTCTGACGAACATCATTACCAGTTGCAACCTTTTCTTCTTACATTACATTTAGTTATATAGCATAGTTTGTGTTCTGACTAACATCATTACCAGTTGCAACCTTTTCTTCTTACATTACATTTAGTTATATAGCATAGTTTGTGTTCTGACTAACATCATTACCAGTTGCAACCTTTTCTTCTTACATTACATTTAGTTATATAGCATAGTTTGTGTTCTGACTAACATCATTACCAGTTGCAACCTTTTCTTCTTACATTACATTTAGTTATATAGCATAGTTTGTGTTCTGACGAACATCATTACCAGTTGCAGCCTTTTCTTCTTACATTACATTTAGTTATATAGCATAGTTTGTGTTCTGACGAACATCATTACCAGTTGCAGCCTTTTCTTCTTACATTACATTTAGTTATATAGCATAGTTTGTGTTCTGACGAACATCATTACCAGTTGCAGCCTTTTCTTCTTACATTACATTTAGTTATATAGCATAGTTTGTGTTCTGACGAACATCATTACCAGTTGCAGCCTTTTCTTCTTACATTACATTTAGTTATATAGCATAATGTGTGTTCTGACGAACATCATTACCAGTTGCAGCCTTTTCTTCTTACATTACATTTAGTTATATAACATAGTTTGTGTTCTGACGAAAATCATTACCAGTTGCAGCCTTTTCTTCTTATATTACATTTAGTTATATAGCATAGTTTGTGTTCTGACGAACATCATTACCAGTTGCAGCCTTTTCTTCTTACATTACATTTAGTTATATAGCATAGTTTGTGTTCTGACGAACATCATTACCAGTTGCAACCTTTTCTTCTTACATTACATTTAGTTATATAGCATAGTTTGTGTTCTGTGAACATCATTACCAGTTGCAGCCTTTTCTTCTTACATTACATTTAGTTATATAGCATAGTTTGTGTTCTGACGAACATCATTACCAGTTGCAGCCTTTTCTTCTTACATTACATTTAGTTATATAGCATAGTTTGTGTTCTAACGAACATCATTACCAGTTGCAACCTTTTCTTCTTACATTACATTTAGTTATATAGCATAGTTTGTGTTCTGACGAACATCATTACCAGTTGCAGCCTTTTCTTCTTGCATTACATTTAGTTATATAGCATAGTTTGTGTTCTGACTAACATCATTACCAGTTGCAACCTTTTCTTCTTACATTACATTTAGTTATATAGCATAGTTTGTGTTCTGACGAACATCATTACCAGTTGCAGCCTTTTCTTCTTACATTACATTTAGTTATATAGCATAATGTGTGTTCTGACGAACATCATTACCAGTTGCAGCCTTTTCTTCTTACATTACATTTAGTTATATAGCATAATGTGTGTTCTGACGAACATCATTACCAGTTGCAACCTTTTCTTCTTACATTACATTTAGTTATATAGCATAATTTGTGTTCTGACGAACATCATTACCAGTTGCAACCTTTTCTTCTTACATTACATTTAGTTATATAGCATAATTTGTGTTCTGACGAACATCATTACCAGTTGCAGCCTTTTCTTCTTACATTACATTTAGTTATATAGCATAATGTGTGTTCTGACGAACATCATTACCAGTTGCAGCCTTTTCTTCTTACATTACATTTAGTTATATAGCATAGTTTGTGTTCTGACGAACATCATTACCAGTTGCAGCCTTTTCTTCTTACATTACATTTAGTTATATAGCATAATTTGTGTTCTGACGAACATCATTACCAGTTGCAACCTTTTCTTCTTACATTACATTTAGTTATATAGCATAATTTGTGTTCTGACGAACATCATTACCAGTTGCAACCTTTTCTTCTTACATTACATTTAGTTATATAGCATAGTTTGTGTTCTGACGAACATCATTACCAGTTGCAGCCTTTTCTTCTTACATTACATTTAGTTATATAGCATAATGTGTGTTCTGACGAACATCATTACCAGTTGCAGCCTTTTCTTCTTACATTACATTTAGTTATATAGCATAGTTTGTGTTCTGACGAACATCATTACCAGTTGCAACCTTTTCTTCTTACATTACATTTAGTTATATAGCATAGTTTGTGTTCTGACGAACATCATTACCAGTTGCAGCCTTTTCTTCTTACATTACATTTAGTTATATAGCATAGTTTGTGTTCTGACGAACATCATTACCAGTTGCAACCTTTTCTTCTTACATTATATTTAGTTATATAGCATAGTTTGTGTTCTGTGAACATCATTACCAGTTGCAGCCTTTTCTTCTTACATTACATTTAGTTATATAGCATAGTTTGTGTTCTGACGAACATCATTACCAGTTGCAGCCTTTTCTTCTTACATTACATTTAGTTATATAGCATAGTTTGTGTTCTGATGAACATCATTACCAGTTGCAGCCTTTTCTTCTTACATTACATTTAGTTATATAGCATAATGTGTGTTCTGACGAACATCATTACCAGTTGCAACCTTTTCTTCTTACATTACATTTAGTTATATAGCATAGTTTGTGTTCTGACGAACATCATTACCAGTTGCAGCCTTTTCTTTACATTTAGTTATATAGCATAGTTTGTGTTCTGACGAACATCATTACCAGTTGCAACCTTTTCTTCTTACATTACATTTAGTTATATAGCATAGTTTGTGTTCTGACGAACATCATTACCAGTTGCAGCCTTTTCTTCTTACATTACATTTAGTTATATAGCACAGTTTGTGTTCTGACGAACATCATTACCAGTTGCAGCCTTTTCTTCTTACATTACATTTAGTTATATAGCATAGTTTGTGTTCTGACGAACATCATTACCAGTTGCAGCCTTTTCTTCTTACATTACATTTAGTTATATAGCATAGTTTGTGTTCTGACGAACATCATTACCAGTTGCAGCCTTTTCTTCTTACATTACATTTAGTTATATAGCATAGTTTGTGTTCTGACGAACATCATTACCAGTTGCAACCTTTTCTTCTTACATTACATTTAGTTATATAGCATAGTTTGTGTTCTGACGAACATCATTACCAGTTGCAGCCTTTTCTTCTTACATTACATTTAGTTATATAGCATAATGTGTGTTCTGACGAACATCATTACCAGCTGCAGCCTTTTCTTCTTACATTACATTTAGTTATATAGCATAGTTTGTGTTCTGACGAACATCATTACCAGCTGCAGCCTTTTCTTCTTACATTACATTTAGTTATATAGCATAGTTTGTGTTCTGACGAACATCATTACCAGTTGCAGCCTTTTCTTCTTACATTACATTTAGTTATATAGCATAGTTTGTGTTCTGACGAATATCATTACCAGTTGCAACCTTTTCTTCTTACATTACATTTAGTTATATAGCATAGTTTGTGTTCTGACGAACATCATTACCAGTTGCAGCCTTTTCAGAGACATTTGCTGTCCCTTCTCACCCTCTTATCCCTTTACATGTCCCTCATTAGTCCCATCTCTAAATTCAGCCATATGTTTCAGTTCTGTGTTAAGCTCAGTATCGTGTTAGTCTTCTAGCTTGCTGTAAACATGTTTAGGATGTATGCTACATCAGTGTAAGCAGCAATTGGCTCGTACCTCTTTCCTGTAGCTACTGATACTTATTTTGGCTCCATACTTTCTTACTTTAATGTCCAAAAACATAAATTTTATCTTCTGAACAGTCAATTTGAAACTTTAAAAATTCAGTAGTACTGTTAAGATATACAACTATATCAACAAAATGTTTAAGGAACATTAAATCAGAACTACCAAATGCTGTATCAAATATATATTCCTCTTCCCATTCACTTAATGCTATATTTGCGTACATATTTGCAGCAGATGTACCCATTGCTATGCCTGAAGTTTGCCAGTAATATTCTCCATTCAACAGGAAAACATTGCTAGCCAAAAGCACATCTAATAACAGAGCATTTCTAGTCATCTACCTGATATTCCACTATATTTACAAATGTGCTTTCTTACACCTTGTATCCCATAGGAGTTGGGTATTACTGTAAAAGGAGATGCAATATCTGGTGTTTCAAATGTAATTCCAGAAGCATTTTGCAATTCTTCAATTCTTTCATACAGCTTACAAAGAAAATCATTAGTACACCAGATATAGCTCCATAGACTAAGCAGGAGTGCTTACAAAGTGTCTTCTTAATGAAAAGATAAATTCTGTTGCTGAATCTCCTCCTGAAACTATAGGATGCATAGATTGCTAAAAATACACACTAGTATTAAAATGCTATCTGTTAACATAGGAACTCTAGGATTAGGTACATACAAAAAATTGTATAAATCAATTGGCACAACTTTCTGAACTTGTAAATACATTCTTAACAGTAATATTACCTGAAAAGGATTTATTAACTTTGTTTATACCATGTGTGGAGGAGAGCAATTCATTCATTCATCGCAAGCATGTAATCTTTCCTCTTCATAATAACTATAGCTCCTCTTTTATAGACTTGTTTTAAAACAATATCCATGTTGCCTTTTAGTTCAGTTAAGGTCTTGCATTCGGTCAAACTGAAAAAAAGATGTAACTGTAGGCACTTCAAACAGCTCACAGAGCTGCTTTTCACAGCATGCTTGAAAAGCCAAGGCAAGTGGCTGACTAATAGGCATTAAATTGTTAGGAAGTTTTAATGTTCAACTGAAGAATGGCAGTCAATTGGAAATAATTTAAGGTTCAATTTTCTTGTCAATAAACATAGCTCAGTTACAGCCTCAGTTATATCGCCTATGGTGGCAGGAACGCAAGTCAAGCCTCTTGGTAGTAAACAGAAATCAGAGTCAGTTAGCTGGTAATTAGATAAATTAATAGATACCAGTTGGCCATTGTGCTGCAAGAACGGGGTCTGGGATATTTTCCTTGGCTGTGTTCATTTTCTGTTATTCTGTTTCTTTTGAGACATATTCATGCCTATTGTTCTATTCTCTGTGGTAGTAGAGATTTCATTGTACTGAGAAAGGGTTTGCTTTACATAAAACCTTTGCTTTTTCCTTTTAACTATGTATATCTGTGAATTAAACATCTTAGGTGTCGAGAACTTTGATTTGACTCATCGGTTTTGTTTGACAGATTCCATTTACTCGAAGAGACAAAACTATTCAATGGGTACATATACAGGAAAGTGAGAAGGGTAAAAACTGATCTAAATATTATCAGGAATTCTGGAATATGGAAATAAACATGGTCATACAGTTCAAAGTTAATATACATTTTATATTCTGTGGAAGACTGTTTCCTGAAATTTACGATGGATCATTCTTTTGAATCCATTGATTTTTTAGATGTAACTATAGTCCGTGAAGGCAGTATCTACAATACCAACGTCTACAGGAAGGAATGCCATAGGACGTCATTTTTGCAGGCTGATAGCATGCACCACCCCAGAACTTTTACCAATGTGGTTAAAGGACAGGGACTGAGGATATCCAGACTTTGTTCTAATGATGCCTCTTTCCATCAGGAATTAAATAAACTGAGACATGATGTATATAGCAGGGGTTATGATCCTACAGTGGTTGAGACAGTATGCAATGATGTTGTTAGATTAAGGAATAGTAAGGGCAAGCCATATTATTCAGATCACAAACATTCATATAGCAGGAAGGTACGTGGTACAGCTAACACACAACAACAGATACTTTTACCTTATGTTAAAAATTTGGGAATGGTTCAGAATGTGATAATGAACAATTGGAACATTCTGACCACCAACAAGGATACATGTAGGATAGTAGGAAACTGTCCGAGATATGTTTTCAACAACTCTAAAAGTTTAAAACAAGAATTGTGCTTTCCTAATCTATTTTCTTTGAATATGTCGGAGTGTACAGCAGTTGCCTAGGTACCAGAAGGTGTGGATCATGCCCCCAGTGTCCCTATGTGGACACGTCCAGATTTTTTAGGAATTCCAACGACGGTAAGCTTTGGCAGATCAGATGTCAGGCAGATTGTAACACAAGGAATCTTGTGTATGTCGCTACTTGTCAAAGATGTTTCAGGTTTTACGTAGGTAAGACCAATCGTTCCTTGAGAGAACGTATTCGGGATCACTTTTATTGCTATAAGAGATTGGACACCTGTAGCGCAATCTCTAAGCACATGATACAATTTGCCCAGCACACTTTTATGTTTCAAGTATTACATGTACAGAAAGTGAGTTCAAGGGGGGGGATCTAGTAAATCAAACTGAGTTATCAGAGATTGAATGGATTTTGCGCCTTGCAGCCCATCGTGAACGAGGGCTGAATGAAAGTGTTCCTTTGAGACCATGGTTAAAAAAGAGATCTATTAAACGCTAGGTCCTATGTGGACCTTAATGGCCAATGTGTTGAAGGCACTATTCTATTATGACAAGTTGAGATGATATAATTGTTACTACGTTATCTTAGCTATTGTATTTCTATATTTAACATATATGCACCTTAGTTCAGGATATCTGTGATTAGATTTTATAGTAGGCACTGTTTCACGTGTTTTGTATAAAAATTTTTAGATATTAGATCCTTGTCATGATATGAAGCATAGCATGACTACAACATGATGACTGCTAGTAGATGTTTTACTTTTTATTTTTACATTTTTTATTTTCTACCTCTCAGGTGACTGATTTTATATATATATTGTATGTTTGATGAAGGATTTTATTATGTTTGTTAGATATTAGTTTTGAAAGACGTCTAGTTGTTTAATTTAGTTTTATGTGTGTGGCTGATGTTTATAGGATTAGTATCACTTTAAGGCAGAGTTTGTCTTATTTTAACAGGAAGTGAGGTTGAACAGGAAATGATGCATTTCAAAATTTGGTATATAATGCTGCATGGAGATGATTTATTTGTAACGCCTA
>NC_056747.1:453570156-453684196 GCF_019279795.1 Protopterus annectens | reverse complement strand
TATACCTCCCCTGTACTCTGCTCTCATCAGACCAGAAATAGAGTACAATGCTTCCTTTATATACCTCACCGGAAATATGCAGCAAGTGGAGAGACCAAGAGGTTTCTCACCAAGAAAATTCAGTATCTACAACACATGACCTACACAGATACTGAAGGCCCTGTTATATAGACTGTTTAGAGGCATATTGTGCCTGGTCTACAGACCAGTCTCAGACCCTGTCTTGAAGCTGTTGCACGTCCACAAATCCAGTGCGACAAGATTCATTCACTCTAGGGATATTAACCTAGCTTGCAATATTAACAGGACAGGCTTGAGAGACAAATTTCTCCCAGCGGTTGCCACTCCTCTGGAACGAACTCCCATATCACGTAAAATGGAGCTCCTCAACGACCTTATTTAAGCTTAACTTGGACAATTGGAAACAATAAATATGCACCAGGTGTTTCACCTTTGTCCCTCTTGGATAGGAACAGCCAGTGCTGATCTTGGATTTGGATGCAAATAGACTAATATATATATTATATATATGTATATATATATATTGGGAACAAGGGTATAACATGGCTAGGTTTGTACAGACCTTAGGGCCAATAGCCTAGTTACCTCCTGTGAAGAGTTCTGTGTGGGGCACCCACCTAGATCGGCCCAACAGGCAAGCTGCCTTGTTTTTTTTCACAAGTGGCATAGAGGCTCTGTCTTAGACTATCAGAACATGGAATGTACAATTAAGCTTGCCTTTACTCAGTTTTATACTACCATATATGTTTTGGTTACATATAACTAATTTTTTGAAAGGTGTGTCAACATTTCTTGATCTTCTCTAACACCATGTGTAAGCAATTGACCATTACATCTTCTTTCCCTGTTAGCTAATAAACTAGAAAGCTTTTCTTTCATTTTCTAATGTGGTAAAGGCCACTGCCTATCTCAAATTGGATACAGAATAATGCATTAAAATTTCTTAAGTTTGCCAGTTGAAGTGGATCATTTTACATTTTTGGTCGGCAAATCATTTTACATATTGAATAAGTTTGTGGGGTTGTTCTGCAGCTCTATGTTTAATTTGATTCTCCCTGAATAGTTGAACAGCATGCTATGCAACAGGGGGCATTCACATAGCAGAGGGCAACTGCAAAAAAAAAAAAAACCTTGGCTCAGATTTAAGTCCAGTCTTGCTTGTTACCTTTTATGCAAGTAAAGGCAAGATCTTGCCATATACGGTAAGTTCAAAATAAGCATTTTCCCTAAACAGCACAGTTAGAAGTGCCAGAACAGTGGACTAACTATGATGGTAAATAGCTTGACCTTGGTACTTGTTTAGGCTTGCAGATGGGAGTAACCACTAGCTTGGATCTAAGTGGTTGAGTTTTGGCTTTCTTAATTTAAGGCAGAAAACAAAATTAGGCTGTACTTTTTTCAGGAGTACTGGTTGCAACAAATAAACAGACCCAAGGCAGACCCTGCTGGCCAGAAATTTATTGCAGAATTCTTTCACTCATCTTTAGGTAATAGCTGACATACAGAATAAACAAATGCATCAAATACTTTATGAAGTGCTATGAAACTACTGTTTGTGTGTGTGTCACATCACTTATGATGTCTCTATTACAAGGTTTACTGCCCACCATGTACAGAAATCTGACACTGCTGTTAATTTGCGGTGTTGATCTGTGGGCTGTGGTCAGCATGTGGGACATTTATCTACTTGGCACCAGTTCTTCTAAGCATATAAAGCTGACCAAAATGCACACTCACCAGTTGTACAAGAGAACGACATAACGACATAACGACATAACTCTGTATTTCCATATGATTTCATGTTAAAAAAAAAAAAAGTCCGTGCAAAAGGGAAAAAATTTCAGGTACATGACATTTTGTTTAACTATAAATAAAACTTGGATACTGAATAGTTAGAGAAGTTTAACTACCACTCCACCCCGCTTGTTTCCTGCCTTTCCTGTAACTAGTCTAGTCCAGGTACAGATTTGCTGTATCCAGGACTGTTTGTAAGCTTCTGAGCCTCCCAAGCCTTTCTGTATTGGAGGGAAGCCTTCTAGCTTATCAGTGGGAGTGGTAAGAACTAGTAGCCTATCTACCATAAGAGGAGTGGTTTCTGGCCCAGAAATTTTAGCTTATTGGCCGTTTGGGCAGTTTTTTTCCATCTCTTTCAACTTTCTGGTTTAAAAGCCCACATCTGCACTTGTTTCCCACCTCTCCTGTAACTAGTCTAGTCCAGATACAGATTTGCTGTATTTAGGATTGTTTGCAACTACTAAACTTCTTGGAATAACCATTGACAATCATCTTCTTTTCATCAGCACACACACAACACACCCCAGTTAACATTAAATTGGATCTTGGATCCTCATATTAAACCTTTTCCTTTTCTAACCCCCACCAACAAGAACCAAATGTGCTCTCCCCATCTCCTATCTATCCTCCATAATTCCCAATTTTATACCAATCTCAGAAACAAACAAACTTCTTAACAACGAAACTTGCTATAATAACATAATAAGTTAACCCCATAACCACCACTGTATTATACTGTAAAAACTTGGCTGGCTCTTGGCTCAAAACTACCTAAAAATTCCTCACTACAACTCTAGCCTCAACATATTACACACCTGACACAACCCCCTGACTCTTCCTATCCTAATCCAATTATAAATCCTACACTATAATGCTCCTCTCTAATAAACTCATGACTAAATCAATAAAATTGTAAGCTTCTGAGCAGTGACAGTCTGCTCTTCAATTTTTCCCTTGGATCTCTCCTCTCCTGCACTTTTACTAGCTTATTAGTTTAGCACTCTACCAGACTTCTTATAGCAATTATTGTAGCACTTAAGTGCTACCAGCACTAAACGTTCTACAAGCAAACAGCTCCGGTACTTATTGATGCCCACCCCTCCAGGCATGTCTAAAGGTCAATTCCCTGTGCTTTCTCCTAATAACCTTGTGAACTTGGGCATCATGAGGCAATTTAACTACCTCATGTACACTGCCAGCCCTCCAGAGCACACACCAGGACTGTCTTCACATAAAAACACACAACACACCCACCTTTGCTGAGGCTCTGAATAAATATCTACCTCTCAATAAAAATCTACCCAAACAGCAGAGATCTCCAAGGCAGAAATGCACTCTACCACCGCAACATAACACTAATCATGAGATGCAGTGTGACACTCAACCAAAGCCCCTAAGGCAAAACAGCATGCCCAACACACTAGACTCAATAGTGAGGCACACTGATGTCCCACTCACTAGGCTGAATAAGGAGAAAATCAGCTGCCTGTCAGGCGCCAGGATCTACCACATAGCGCACACACTTCTGTCCCTCAAGGTATAAATATGACTTCATTGTACATGTGGTATAAATGACCTAAGACATACCTCCCTGGACTACATGAAGAGAGACCTGGAGGAGCTCTTGGATTATGTAGCCCAGGTGGGTATGACCCTAGCCCTGAGCAGCATCCTACCATCACACAGAATGATATCATAGTCCAAGCAGAAAATGATTGATTTCAACAATTGACTAAGTTTCTGGTGTCATTCTAAGGGGATCCAGTATCTGTCTGCCTGGGATGACATGACTGACAGACCTCAATGCTTTGCCAGAGATGGCCTGCATCTGTCACCCCTGGCCTTCCGGATACTGGTCAAGGCTCTTGCCACCCCTATAGTGCCTTTTTCAGGTGGGATTCCAAAGACCAAATCACCACTGTAACAACTGCAAACAAATGCAATCTTAGGGTCATGCTGCTCAAAGCTAGAAGTCTAAATCTCAAAATGCACTCTTTCCCAAAGCACTCCTTAAAATGGAGAACATCGACATTTGTGCTGTAACAGAGACCTGGTTCAAAGAAGCAGAAAGCACCCCTGCTTTACCAGGCTATAACTCATTCCACACCTTTTGGCCCCAGAACTTGGACCGAAGCTCCAAAGGTGATGGTGTTTCCATATTCATAAAGGATCCGCACACCTCCAGACTGGTAGCCCAATGTAAGGCATCTGAGATACTTCAGGTGCAGCTAACATTGGGTAAGACAGCGATTCAGGTCATAGCCTGCTATAGGTCCCCAACCATGTCCCAAGACTCGCACTCCACATTCCTAAGCACCCTGGAGAATTAGGGTCCAATTTAACACTCTCATACTGGGCGACTTCAACTACCCCTCCATTAACTGGAAAAAACTACTCCTGTACCAATACACTTGCCCAACACTTTCTGGAATTCACTAATTCCAGTGTCCTGGACCAGCTTATACATACCCCCACTAGAGGCAGCAACATCCTTGACCTGGTCGTTACTAACATGGGTAACCGTTGCTCCACACCAGTAGTCAGCTCCTCCCGGGTTAGATCCGACTACAAACTAATCGCCCTGGAAATCCACATCCCTACCACCCCCACCCCTCCCACAAAGTTAACCACCATGAAAAACTTCTCCAAAGCTAACTTTGGGCTCCTAAAAACAGAGGTGGCTAACTTCATGGCACCCATGCAAATGGAGAATAGTTGCATGACTGCCAAATCCTACACCAATGCACTGTACAAACATGTACACAAATGCATGGATCTCCCCATACCCAACAGAACCAAGACTCTCTCCTCAAAAAAAAAAAAAAAAAAAACTGATTGTCCCCTGCCATAAACAAACTGTACTACAGAAGGAGGAAACTGATGTAGAGTAAGGTGAAGTCCCAAGACTGGAAAAACTCCCTTATCAGCCTCAACAAAATGTTGAGATCCCTCCTCAAGTCCTCTAAAGCTAGCTATGAAAACAGAATTGCAGCAGATAGTAAAGACAACCACAAGGCCTTTTATAAGAATCTCAATGGCAATACCCAGATTTGCTCTGAGCTACTGCACAATGGTACCTCTTATACAGAGCCAACAGATATTGCCAATATATTGGCCGACAGATTCTGTGCCAACTTTACCCCCCCCCCCCAAAGGACTAATCACAATACCAGTGGATTGCCAGGCACCCAGTATTACTGCTGCACAGGTTAAAACAGCACTGTCCAAGGCCAAGAATAGACGTTCTATGGGACCTGACTATCCCTGGCTGTTTTACATGACCTACAGAGTGAACTGGCACCTCACCTGTGTGCCCTTATCAATCACAGCCTCACATCAGGCTTTGTCCCTACTGAATGGCGCACTGCTACAGTCCTTCCTCTCCACAAGGGAGGAGTGACTACAGACCCCTGGGATCCATTGCCCCATTAGCCTGATAAGTCTGATATGTAAAGCTATGGAATGCATCATCATGGACCTAATAAGCAAGGATATAGGGAATCTCTAAACTCTGGATTCTACACAGTTTGGTTTTGTGAAGGGAAGATCGTGCCTGCTCAACTTGGTCAACCTCTTTGAGTCGGTCACCAGAGCTGTGGATGAAGGCAAGGTGGTTCATACAGCCTACCTTGATCTGGCCAAGGCCTATGATGCCATTCCCCACTGAGGAATTATAGAAAAACTCACTAAGCTAGGTATCAACCCCTATATCACTAGGTGGGTTGCAAACTGGCTCACAGATGGCTACTTTCACACTGTTGGTTCTGACTCCAAGTCAGACCATCGATCAGTCATGAGTAGAGTCCCACAGGGTTCGGTCTTGGGTCCTCTTGTTTGGTATCTACTTCTCTGAAGTCCAGGCCAAGACGAAGGGACTCTGGATGACAAAGTTCGCAGACAATTGCAAGTTGGGAGCTATTAACTCCCCAAGTGATGTTGACATCTTATAGAAAGGCCTCAATCCCAAAAGTGTGTCATCTTCCCCTTGGAAAAAACCTGGTTCCCTTGAATTACCACATCAATGGTAGTCCACTGAACACAGCATTATAAGAGATCTTAGAACACATGTTGACAGCAACCACTCTTTTGACCACCACATTACCACTGTGATCAGAACGTCCTGTGGCACATCTCATTACGAGGGGTTTTGCATCCAGGAAGAAGGTCATTGTTTCCCTCTACTCTCCGTCAATAGGCCAATACCGGAGTACAATGCCCCATTTGGCATGTACCTCACTAGAAACCTGCAACAACTGGAGAGGCCACAAGTACCTCACAAAGAGGAACCTATGTCTTAAACACTTATCCTATATGGACAGACTCAAAAAACTCCAACTATTCTCTGTCTCATATCGCCTACTTAGAGGCAATCTCTGCTTGACTTACAAAGCCATGTCTGACCCAGCTCTGTTAGAAATGCTACATCTAAAGAAATCCCAATCCCTCCGCACCACACACTCCAGAGACATCAACTTCATTACTACAAGCAACAGAACATGCTGGAGGGACAGGTTCATAACCCAGAGACTGCCCATGCTATGGAATAGACTTCCCATACATGTCAAGCAGCGAACCTCACTGCCCCTCTTCAAGAGAAATCTCAAGTGTGTGAAGATAGGTAAGGGCGGTCAGCCTAGCCAGATAGAATTTTGTATATAATTCTGTCTAGAATTCTGTCATTTGTAAATATTAATGTAAGCCACAAGCTTGTTCTCTTAAATGTGAAAAGACTGCATTGGATATTGAACTGTAAAAATGTAACAGTGCACTCTGCTGTAAGAAAGCTAAGTCAAGCATTTTATGACTTTATTTGATGTCAAAATTCTGAGCTGATATGTCTAGAGGGGAGGCATCCTGCCTATTGTTTTAAGACCAGAGTTAATGGCTAGAATTTGCATGTATAAATGTCGTTTATTGCTCTGGTTTCTGACCAGGTGTAAAGAATGTAAATGTAGTTTCTGTTAGCCTGGGAACACAAGAGAAGTGTGAAGAATGTCACGTGAAGCAGCTCTGCGTTATCAATTTAAAGAGAGAGAATGAGAGAGCTGAGCATTTGTCTTGAGAACATCCAACATCACCAGCACTGCCTTGTTCTATATGCAAGTTATTTAGAACTGTTTTCTCTTAGTGTAATCTTCCTAATTCCTAGCCATTTCTAAGTATCTTTCTGTGTTGATGTTAGAACTTTTCTACGGTATTTAAGTATTTCTCTGATCTCTGAACTCCTGACTAGCACGGTGTCGTAAGAAGTATTGTCTTGTGTTTTTATTATTTATTAAATATTTTAAACCTTTCAACTGTGGCTGTTTTATGCAGAGTTAATTTAAGCTCTGAGTACATTACATGTATATAGTGGTACTATAACAAGTCACTCTAATAAGCCTTGACTATTCAGTCACATTTACCATTTGGATAATAATAATATTGCACAGTAATAACTGGACATCCTTGAGTAGCTGATAAATATTAGTGGGTGGTGTCAGCTAGTACTACCTTTTAGACTGGGTAGAAAAGGGGCACAGCTGGAGAACCTGTGCCAGCCTTCCCCAGGAGTGTCTGTGTGGTTGTATAAACTCTTATCTCAGTGTGTGTCTGCTACGTGGGCAGGGACATGAAGCACTGGTTGGACAGAGAGGGTTCTGGAGGTTTTAGCTTGCCCACTAGGCTGAG
The DNA here is from genome assembly GCF_019279795.1 of Protopterus annectens. Classification (NCBI taxonomy): domain Eukaryota; kingdom Metazoa; phylum Chordata; order Ceratodontiformes; family Protopteridae; genus Protopterus; species Protopterus annectens. The sequence continues at coordinate 453,676,711 of NC_056747.1, read as the reverse complement.
ATCTGGACCCTATAGCTGTGCCAGTGGAGAGTCTTATTGGGGACCTGGAGAGAAAGGGAGAAACCAGTCCCAGACTTGACTATGATCTCTGTTTGCTCTTAAAGGAAATTGTACTTTGTGTGTGCATTTATTATCTTTTCCCTATATGGATGCCCCTCACTGGTGTTAGTGGTGAGGATTGAGGCTCCTTGATTGCTGGGCCAGTGCACAGGCATCACAGAGTGGATGGGAAATATAAAATTCACCCCAAGGATCACTCCAGTGGCTCTACTTGACAGAGGCACTAGGAACTAAGGTCGGGTGGCATGATGCCAGGGTAACCCTATGGCCTAGGCTTGTAAAGGCTCCAGCGCCATTAGCCTAGTACGCACCTATGAACCTATAAAAAATAGATTTGCAGTCTAGCAGTTGGTTCATAGAGTTAAGGTTTTTGAGCTGCAATTCTGTGGTGCATGGTTTGATTCCCTCAGCCCTTGTTTGCCTACTGTGTAACCTTGAGCCAGTTGCGTAACCAGATAGTGCTTGGGGGCAAGGGAAATTGGGTTAGCGACCTCAATGGTTGTCTGGACTACAAGCCTATTAACTACATATTAACTAATATGGCATTTAGTCCACATCCTCTGTCCATTTCCCATTCCCCATCTCCTAGATTAGCCATAGGTCTTTCTTAACCAATGGCTTTTTTTTATTTTTTCTTACACAAGATCATCTTTTGGATCTCAAATTCATTTTTGAATTCTTTTGTATTATCTGACACTATCTCCCCATCAAGAAACCTGTTTCTTCTGCTGTCCTCTACAACAAGCATGCATTTCCCTTAGACTAACTCATTTTTCAAGCTCTTGCTTTACCAAACAGTATTTCCCTACTTAATGGAGCATCCATATTCCTATGTTCACATCCTCAGAAAAAGGTTGGATTTTGCCCCATGGGGGTTGTAACAGAGCTGTAACACTTGATCTCTCTGCACCTGTTAATTCATGACCTTGGCTGGGAATGCGGTTGCCCACCTTGTCGGCTGTAGAGACAAACCTGCCTGATTTACACTAACAATGTGAATATGGTAAGTCCAACAAGCTACCACTCGCATGCTGCAATATAGGAAGACAGAGCTTTGGTATTTCAGCATACAAGTAATGTAATGGAGACCTTACTGCTGGAATGAGATAGAAAGTACTGCTTCCAGCCATATCTACCCTTCTGTATTCCTTGTATGCAAGGAAGGTCTGTATGGCAGTGGTTTTCCTGTGTGCCTCAGACTGTAATGCCTATAACCACATATATTTAGCATCTGATCCGTCTTTGGGGCTCATTATAAAATGTCTACTTTATGAATTGTCTGGGGCTGTGAGCTAGCTTATTTTCATATCCGTACAGAAATATCATGAAAAGAAACCTAGTAAAACTGCAGCTGCGCACAATTTAGGATTTTTCACTAATGTCATTTTCAATTATAAACCCCCTTATAAAGAAAATAGTTTCCCCAACTGAACTATTTCCTGGTGAAGAGCCTAAAGACAGTAACAGAGTCAACAGTATTTGAGTCCTGGCCAGAGGGGGACTCTACTTCTGGCTTTATAGCATAGAAGGATAAAGCCCTGACCCAGATGACCTGGCACTCTGGATGCTGGAGGTCCTGGCCAGGGCATGTGGGATTCATTGGCCAATGTTGGCTCATCCATTGCTTGAGGAGGGTTTTGGCCTGTTTCACTACATTATTGATCCTAATGGAAGCCGACAGTCACAGCAATGGCAGCAAACAGATGAAATGTATGGCCTGATCCATTGAGCAGTACATTGTGCCATTACCCAACATTGGTGGCTGTAGAGAAACAAGTATGTGTCACTTGTCAGCACTGTGGCCCCACTTGGGCAATGTGTGCATCAAAGCAAGCAAGATCTGGACATTTGAAACTGGTACAACCATTGTAGGCGGTCTAGATGGCCTCTGCACAAGTAGGCTTTTGTGTCCCACTAGTGATGGCCATTAGATTGTAGGGCATAAGCAAGACAACCTTGCACTGAAAAATGGGGACCCTCTACAAGGGTGAATGAAGAATGCAAAGGACAGTGGGATGGAGTGAATGAATGGACAGAGAGGCTGTCAGGGAATGTAATGGTTGTCTGAAACGGCAGAGAAAAAAAAAGCTTCAGAAAAAGGAAGACGTCAATTGCCAAGTATACTCTTCCTGCTCCAGATAAAGAATATAAATGTTTTTTTTTTTTTTTTTGGTGATGGAAATAGGCCTTGTAATTAGTCTTGTTGATCAAAGTAAGGAGTGAAAAGAAAATTCACAGGATGACCTAAATTGGACCCTACCACTGAAATGTGTTTATTTATTAACCAGGAAAGTCCACTGGCCCTGGAAAGAGCCCATTTTCAGTGGAGGCCCGGGAGAAAAGCTCCAAAATGATTATGTATGCAGAAAATATTTAGATACATAATAAAAAAAATATGAGCAGTATTACATTGAAAGACAAGTAAAAACAGTAGTGGAGAAATAATTACAATCATGGAAAAACAGAAATAATGAAAGGCATATATTCAAATTACACATGAATGTACAGTTAAGTAAATTACATGCATTCCAACTTCCTAACCACCATGCAGCATTCTTTAGCTAGACTTAACTTCGTGAAGCTGTTGGAACTGACAAAGGTTCCAGAACCATAAAATGTTTGGCTGATGTAAAAATGGCATGTTTTCATAACCATTTTATAGCCTTATTCAGATATGTGAAAACTGTGAAAAATTCCTGTAATGAATAAAGTGCTCTAAGCCGAAGAATAAGCCCTTTCAGGGGAACATACAGCTACCCAAAAAAATCTGCCATAGCGGCCTTTGTCAATGGAAAAGGCACTTCAGCTTTTTACTTTTTCTAACAGTCTTTTCAATTAATTTTTTCTTCATCCCTCCAGAGTTTTTTTCCCTATTCTGGGAACCTTCAAGAGCGTCTAATGATTTGAAGAAGTGGAAAAGAGCTTAAGATTGTACATTCAACCCAATGTGTAACATTAACAGCAAGTGTGTTTTTGCTGGAGGTTAACCCCCTTGCACACCCCCAGTGTGAGAGATTAGTCTCTTGCACAGTGAAAAAACATTCTCCTACAAATCTCCATACATACCAACTCTGTGGTAACCCCAGCAGGAATAAATGAGGATGAAATCACCCAAAACGAAATTCACTGCTGGTACACAACTGGCAGCTGCACTGTTAGTCATTTTCTCATGTAAAACCGTAACTGGTGAGATTGGCATCACTGAGCTAAATGCAACAGTATGGCAGCTCTTCTACCTGGAGCTCACGGAGGTGTAGCGCAGCCTTTTTTTTCTACATCTTTGTGATACTTGGGCTTTGTGTGGTCATTGGTTTACTTTCCATTTTGTCAATTGTTAATCTTTGCATTTTAATCAAATGCACATCCAAAGCTTTCATATTTATTTCTAAAGCCTTGTTTAGAAATAGTGTTCATAATGTCTGCATTGTATGTGCAGTCCATGGCCAAAAAAAACTTCTAATGGAAATTTTTGGATGTCTTTTGTCTCTGACAAGCAGACATGTTAATCAGTTTGGCTTGGTAGCATTAACTTACCAAAATTAAAGAAAAAAGTAAACTACAGGTTTGTGCTTTTGCTGAACAAAATCTGCCACTTATTTGAGTACTTAACTGTTAGCAATGGGAAATTCTGTTGCCTAACTCTGTTCTGAAAGGACAAGAACTGGAAATGGCACAATGTAATCTCACCTTTTATTCAGTGGTGTGCACCAGATAATGCCTACTAGCATAGCAGCATGTGACCTATGGGCACCCATAAAAATCTACTGCCAATCATTAGTGGACCGGAGTTCAGCTGTGGCGACCCCTAACCAGGAAAAGTCGAAAGACAAAACATCATCATATAATTTTATAGCCCGGAAGTGAACAACCTAAAATATCAATATACCTTTTGAGATTGTAGTGTTTGAGAGAGTAGTAGAACATTCCAAAGATCCAATTCTGATATAATCTAAAGTCTTAATAGAATTTTAGAACAGATCAGTGAATGGCTAAACAAGATGCCTCAGAAAATGTCATTAAATGCACAACTGTTCAGCTGTTACTTTGGTTGTATTTACTTTTCATGATACAATAAGATGATGCACAACTGATTTAATGACACAGTAAAAATACCTTTGCCTGAATTTACTACATTCTGCATGACGTAGCAACCTCCATGATTATATTAAAGGGATATTCATTGAGGTACCTGAATGAGGAGATGTGGGGAGTTTAGTCAGTATAAAACATTTCTTTGTGTGTTTCAGTAAATGTGCTGTTTTGTTGATTTTAGTGCTTCTCTAAATGGTATTGGACTACATTTTCTTTAGTCAATTGACCCTAAATTGTTACTATTTGGGTGCCTCACGGATCAGTACTGGGACCTGCTTTCTTTGACATATTTTTCTGTACACATTGTGAAAAATGTACAAGTCTCAGTCTGCAGATGGTAGCTGGGTACTTATGGTTTATAATGCTATTCTGGAGAAGTTGTTCCTCCTGTATGCTGACCATCAGATCCTCTCTTCTTGGTCAATTGGCCTTTTCATTTCCTCATATAGCAGGGCAACAGCTGGCAGGATGTTAGGCAACCATCAGGGCATGGTTAGGGGGTACAGTTTCAGCCCTAACTCTATTATGCATGCCTAATAAAATGCAGATTTGTTTGAGTTGGTGAGGGTATGCTATCTATATAACCCTTCAAGACAGTCCTGCCTCCCCCTTGAACCCAGCCTTTTCCTGGGGCCTCTGTTTTCCACATTGGATTCAGCTATATGAACATGCACCCGGGTTATGTGCTCATGCATTGTCCCCCTCCAAGGAGTGATGAGTTAGGAAAGGTAGGTCATTCCTCTCCTCTCTCCCATACCAGGTCCAGCAGGTGCTTCATTTGCTGAATGGGTTCAAGTTGTCTGGGTCATGGTCAGAGCTTTATCTCTGTCTGCCAAAGGAGCTGGTTTAAAAATTTCCTTTTATATCTTGGTTCCTTTAGTTATAATTCTTCTTTTGGCAGTGGCTTTTGTCCAGAAGCTAATAACTATACATTTCTAGGAACAATCATTCATAGCAGACTGATCTTTTGAAAAAAAAATATGTAACCCTATAAAGCAGAAATGCGTTTATATTATGAATCAAATGTTCAGATTCACTTCATTGGGGCTACCTAAAATGCAACTTCTCTTTCGTAAGAGCTTGGACTGTCATAGAATACTTGATTTAGTGTTTGTTCTGTAACCGTTATTAAAAAGCTAGTGGATATTAAGAATCCTAAAGAAACTTACTCATTTTGGTAAACATTTACCGTGTGATATTGGGATGCAATGTAATTTAAAGGGAATAGCCTTTTATTCAATGTTTGAATAAACTTGGAATGCCTTTTAACTCTGTTCTCCTTGCTGATTTTAGTTGTGAAAACTTGAATTATACATTTAATGTGAGAGAAGTATGACAGACATAAAAATGTGGGTATACTAAATTGTGAAAAGCCTTAGCGTTTAAAGCCTTCACTTCTTTTTTTCTGCTGTTCCCATTAGGGGTCACCACAGTGGTTGTCCCTATATGTCATGTGGCAAAAGTTTACACCAGATGCCCTTCCTGAAGTAACCCTTCCCATTTGTCCAGGCTTGACAATGGTACAAAGAAATGTACTGGCTTGTGCATCCCTAGTGGCTGGCCTTCACTGTACATAGTGAATAATTGTTATCGAGGTAGCAGCAATGTGATTGCTGTTTGCCTTTTGGGCCTTAACTTAGGATTCGCTATTAACACATGGCAGACAAGGGATATAAAACAAAAGCACATGCGCAAATGCACACACACACTTGCCCACAAATGCACAAACACATGTCCTACTTTGGAAAAAAAAACAGAATTAATTTAACCCTGAAATTAATCAGATGGGCACCTAAATGGGTCAAATGCCTTCATCCTAAATGCATTAAATGATCATCAGTTCCCTACCCAAGTTATTATTTATAACAAAAGTCAGTAGCATAGCAGGCGCTATACACACTTTTGATATGAAAATCAGAAGGTTGGTGGCTGTAATCTGATATCATGTACTCTAATTCATGTTCAGAAATACAAACAAAACCAAATAGTTAAAAAAAAAAAAAAAAAATTAGTTTATTGAAGGGCAAAGTCTCTAACGCCTTGGCATAATCTGCCTACTAAGGACCAACAAACTTTAAACAGTTAAACATAACAGTTATGTGCAAAAACTCTTCCAATCAGAAATGCCACTGAGAAACCTGCTTCAATTGTATTAAAGAAGCTTGCTTTCAACAAATACTAAAAACACAATAAACTAAACCAGTATAATAAAGACAAAAATCACCCAATAAAAAAGGGATGTGTTTTTTCTTATTGTCCCACCCTTCTTGCGTTCAATTAACGCCTCTTCTCCCCTTTTAACTCTGCTAAGATTTCATGTAGAACTGTAATGAAAATCCTGTTATTTTGCATTGTAACAAATCAAACGGGAATATGTACCAATGTTTTTTTTTTTATTTTATTTGACTTGTGTGTGTGTGTGTGTGTGTGTGTGTGTGTGTGTGTGTGTGTGTAATTTTACCTTTTGCTTTTTTAACTATTTTCATTGCAATCATGGATTTTTTTGTCATGTGTAATACGATTGTTCAATAGTATTACATAAATGTAAATGCATTGTCTGTTGTTCATGGAGCTTTTCTCCCCGGGACTCCATTGAAAATGGGCTCTTCTTGGCCCAATTGACTATTCCGGTAAACAAACTGTAAAATAAATAAATGCTGCATTTACTTGTAAAAGCAAAATACTCAGTTACTGCTACCTGACATCAGTCGGTCATTTGGGCTGCAGAGCATTACATTTTAAAGATGTCTGCTTCCAGTCTATGTAATGCATATTTAAGATCACATCCCCTCTGGCCCCAATGCACAATACTTAAATGCATTCATTTGAGATTTATGACACCAATAAGCCTATAAACCCATCAAATTGGTCAGGTTTCTGACATTTATATATTTTAAAATACTACTGAAATTAAATTTTTGCCATTCAGGAAGCTTATACCATGTATCATTTGTTATGGAACAATCTCAAAAACAAAAAAAAAAAATTTTGTTAGCTGTACATTTGAAATCCTAGCTGATTTTGATATAGGACATTCATAGGACATTCATAGGTTAGTACTAGGCTAACTGCCCTTGCGAGCCATTTTAAGCCTAGCCAATTATCTCTCCCAACTATTCCTATTCATATAACATAAATAGGACATGTGGAGGGACAGATTTCTTGAATTTCCCTTCTCTGGAACAGACTTCCCATTCATGTGAGGCAGTGCTCTTCCCTAACCCTGTCCAAGAGAAGCCTGGGCCAATGGATGGGAAATCAGAACTATAGCCTGGGTCAAGCACCTATGTCTTTTGTGTTCAGAGACCGCCTGTAAATCATGCCATAGCTTACATATACACCTTAAAATACCCTCTAAGGCTCAAAAACTTGCACAATAACTTTAAGAAGCCTGGCTAAGCTTATAAAGGTCCCAATGGTCATTAGGGCACAGACTCCTAAGTAAATACTAGGGTAATAACCTGGTACATATAACTATTTGTTGAATGCGTTGCAGTATGGGGAATTCTTCAGGGCAAGTAGAAATATTCTTTTGGAGTTGATTTATGTAGAAGTTCTGCTTTATACCATCCATGATCCAAGTTGAAAATGATTGCATGATCCCATTTTCTAGAAATGTCGAATATTCTGGTGTCAACAAAGGAAAAAAGGTACAGGATGGGAGATGTAAGTGTTCTGGTAGGACTACACAAGTTTTTTTTCTTTTTTCCCAAGATTAAGTGGTTCAAAGGAAAGCAAATTCTCTTTTAACATTCTCAGTTTTCAGATGAATTTAACTGTATTCTTAAGAACTAGCACTTGCTTCCATCTGATGGAGGTTTGAAATGTTTTCTGTTCTGTGTCCTTACAGAAAGCCATCTCTGGGAGAGAGATCATTTGAACTTTCTCCTTGCTTCCTGCATGGCCGGCCTTGGGCACTGGCCAACTAGGCGGCCGCCTAGGGCACCGGTCTAGCAGGGGCACTTTTCCAGTATTTATTTGGTGTAGATAGATCAGGATGGGGGCACCAGGTAATGAGTTGGGGGGTGCCGTGGAGCCCTTTTGCCTAGGGCACCAGTTGACCTAGGGCCGCTCCTGCCTTCCTGAGGTGCTTGCGAGAGGTTTGCCATGAGAAGGGGTACTTTTCCTGTGCTTGATACATTTGTTGTACACAAGGGTCATTTTGTACTCGAGACATATTTGGCCTATCATGCTCCCTTTTCCTGTAATCTTTGTCGAAATGTACTACTTCAGTTTACCACGGATACTTGAAGACATAACAAATGTGACATGTCTTAGTGCCTCATGTAAACTTACAGGCACAATATGGTAATGATTAATATTTTGCTATACTTGCTAACGAAAGCTGGTAACTTTATATCCGATGTTTGTTCTCTCTTTAAAGCATGATTACTGTCTTACAACATACTAATGGTGCTTCCTAGTGTTTCAACTTCACTGCTGTTAGTTTGTGCATTAAGCATTCTCTTGGCTTCAGCTTTTCAGTTTGGTGAATTTGCTAATTAAGGCATATACTTTACTGAAGATTTGGGAAAAGCTGGTACAGATAAAGTTCACATTCCTAATTTGTGGTGATGCTTCATCCTTTCTGTGTCTTAGACTGTGTTAGGTTTCACAGTCCTGTGTACTCAATTAGGCATGCATTTCCATGGCACAACCTTATCTTGGCAATTTCTTTAGTCTTTTACAGTTGTTTATATAAATGTAGAATTAATGGATATAATAAATAGTTTTCATTTTTGTTTAAATGATATCGTTAGCTGTCCATCTCTGTACTGTCTCCTATCTTGCCTCAGCCTGTATATACCATTGTCTAATTATTCTAATTGCACTAGAAACTACATTGTTTCACAATCCTATTCTAACTTATTGCTGTGATCTTCATATTCTTCTCCTGCAAAACAAATATCACCCTATAAAGCACAGCAGACACCAAAGTAAAACAGATTGCTTGCTTAGTAAAGAAACACACATTTCTATTTTATACGCTATAAATAATGGAAGAATAAGCGTGGTAAATGCTAGCCGTATTGGGGAAATTACTATTCTTCATAATTGTCAAAAGTTAATAGCCAAAACAGAAACTGGTTTCCTTAAAATAGACAAATGTATCTGCTGGGTAATTCTAAATTATTCCTATCAAGAAATTAACAGCTTATTGATAGAAGTAAACCTGTTTGTACTTATCACTGCTGAGGGTAATAGCAACAACAACAAAAAAACTTTGCAACTTCAGTACAAAAACAAAGTTGCCATATTTTGCCATTTGATGATAAACCTTCCATCAGTATCCATTGCAGGACCAACTCTTGTGTTTAATTTTTACCAAGAAAGTTTAAATTCTTGTTCTGAAGCCAGTATAAGCAAGAAACCTCTGGAAATGGATATAACCTTCTTACCATATAAAATACTAAATTATATAGTTTTTGATTGAAAAGGTGAGTTTCAGCATTTTATTTTGCTGAAAGGGTAGCTGACAGAGCTAGACTCCCCTCTCCAGCTTGATACTTATAACTGAAAGCTATTTTTCACTGGCAAGCAGATCTAATTTGTAACATTTAGATGAACCAACTGCTTGGAAATCTGTTTCTGCTCACAAGGAGAGATGTGTTTTTTGTGAGCATTGCATAGATGTCTTAGTTATTCTGAGACCACATATGCATCTGTTAAGTGTTGTCACTCCATGGGTTATGTCTTGTATAAGATTTATAGCCGTACATTGCTGGTTATCTTCTACCTCACACTTTGATTCTGGAGCAAGTTTATATCAAGGGCTTCACACAGGTTAGTAAATATACAGAAACACACAAAGGTTCATATCTTCTGTTTTATACCAACTATATTATTGTCAAAACAGATGATTTAGCTGCAATATATGTGGATGTTCTTTTGTGGGTTTCTTTGATAATTTTTATGTAGATTAATTCAACCTAGTTGCCTTTCTCTCTTAAATTAAAAAAACACTTTTAAAAATGGGGGATTGTGAATGGTACAGCTTTCTACTTGGCCTACCTATTTCTTATCACTTGGTGGTAAACTTCATTTTTAGTTTAATTTGGGTTAAATCTTATGTGGCTAAACAATGAAAAAAAATGAAAAATTTCCTTAAAACATGTGGAATGTCTTCATAAACAAGCATGGTTTCCACTGATGTACTCGCAGGGATTTCTTCAAACTGATTACCTGACTCTGGTTGCTCTTGAAGGTTGAATCTTCTCAATTTTAATTAATTTGCACGTTGCTATCTACAAGGCTGTCATCCTTCATCTTCTGTTTGAGATTCTATGGCTTCCCATACCAGTACTAAATTTTAAGAATGGTTATAACACTAAGGTTACTCGAGATACTGCAACATCTTAGAAAGCTATCCAATAGTCTCTACCTATTTATTTTTGATGGCAATTCGATTTATTTCATATCTTATATACTGTCACTTGGCACAGAGGTTTAAAGCTGTGAGCCAGTAGTTCCTGTGGTACAGTGTTTGTTTCCCTCAGCCCTCAACTGCCTAATGTAACAGTCACTTAACTGGACATTCATCCTGAGAGTGTGAAAAGTAAGTGTCCAGTGAGTCTACCTGGTTAACAAATGGATAATGTTATTTATATAGGCTAAAGACTGATTTTGTGTTCTCTTTTTGACTTGTGCTGCAAGTACAAAAACATAGAATCATTAAAATATGTAAACTACTTTAACAGTAACAAACCACTTAGAATTAATGCAAGTAGGAAACAGTGTACCAAAGAAAATCTCTGAGTATTTATTTTGTGAAGACTTTGGCTATTTTGAATCATCTTGCTGTGTTCGGACACTGGCGCTCAAAAGATTTCCTTAACATTCACCTCCTTCAAATGCTGTTTCATACAAAAACATACAGTAAAGCATTCAAAAAGTTTTATGAGGGGTAAGAGAAGGGTTACTAAGGCCCTATGGAACAAGGTGTGTCCCTTGTACACCTTGTCTATTGTAACCAGCTTTGAGGGTACTACACCTTTCTGGAAAGGAGGAGTTCTCCCACTGCACTGATATCCTCTCAGCAAGTAAGTGACTTGCAGACATGGTGCCTTAACTATTGGGCACAGATCAGACTTTGTCCCATTCCAGGAGAGCAATGCATAATAATCCAGGTTCATGTGTTCTGACTTAACATTAAAAGGGACATTATTTTGTTAACCTACAAGAAGAATACAGTACCAGGGAATAGCTGTAAAAATTCACATTTAATTCATCCCCATAAAACTCCACCAAGAGGCCAAGCCAAGTAACGCACTGTTTTTTTAAGGCATTTGTCATTGTGCATGAAAGACCGACCTACCACGGCCCATCATAAATGATCCAAGTGATTCTCATGATCATCTGTACTTGTCCGGAACACTGGGTCACGTCCCAGAACACTGGGTCACATCCAGAACCCTGGGTAACGTTCCAAAAGACTTTCTCAAGGAGTAAGTGACTTACTTGTATTTATATGCACTTGGGTAAGTCACTTTCTCAGAGCAAGTCTTTTGGAATCTGGCCTCTGGTATAAGCTTGCTTTCTAAATGGACCTTACACTGAAGTAAGACACTTGCACGAAGAACAACATTTGGAATCTGTTCCATTGTGTTCATTCCACTAACACTAATCCAGGTAGTGGCAATCGGTGAGTGATACACTGGTGCTTAAGTATAAAGAAATAGTAGTTTGTTCCAGGTCACTTTATATAGGAATTTGAAGAACAGTTCAACAATTCTCTGAATGTTCAGATAGTGGCATCTAATGGCACTAAAGAAAATTGCATTCTATATAGTTTGACTACTAAAATAGAACAATAAATATCGTACAAGAGATTATAGAATGCTATTAACAGTCTTGTCACATTTTCAGTTTTGAGAAAGCTTGAATGGACTATGGTGGAAGAAAGGCAAATAGGCTTGTCCAAAGCCTTATAAGCATGCAGAACAGTTAGTTGATTATTTTCCTAAAGGATTTAAATGAAATCCATTGGTTACAGACTAAAGATAATTTTTAGCACAAGAACTAGTTCTAACATTTATTGTAGTAGGTCTTCCCATAATCTGCATAGTCTTCCCAGAATTTAAACTGCAATACCTTTCTTGTTTATTATAAACATTTTTTGTGTGGTGGTGGTGGTTTATATGTGGAGCTTTTCTCCCCGGGCCTCTACTGAAAAAGGAAATACCAGCCCGGTCAACAAATGTAAAATAAAATAAATAAATAATAAACATAGTCTGTAAGAAGGAGGTTAATATTTTAATATTCACATATGTTTAAGCTATCCGACTATAATGATGTACAAGGGAGTGAGAAGTTAGTTAATTGAAATGCATGTGTGTAGATTGCAATTTTAGATGAAGTATAACACCAGTTTCCCATGGTATCTTGTAGAAAAAAAAATTGGATATTTATCCAGCTCTAAAGATTTTTACTTTGTAATTTAGAAATTGAGACCAAAATTCAGGGTTACTAAATGTTTAGTTGGCAGTTGCTATAAGATGTCTGGTTGTGACCCTCTGCTCATTATGACTCGCTTTCCTTATAGTTTTCATCTGCGACCCAATGTGGATGAGTATAGGTATATGTGCACAGACCATTTAATATTGTGGAATAACCTTTAATTGCAATGGCATTTAATTGTAAACAGTAGATAGAAGTACATTGGTGCAAATTATGATCCTACCTTAACAGTAGGATGGAAAACATAGGCTTCATGCATCATCTGTTTACAGCTACCTGCTTTCTAGTGATGCGAGTCTAGTGGCTAAACTAAGGGGCATTTGGCTTTATGCTTTCCTTCTACATGATCAGGGATGAGCCATTCAAAATTATATGCTTGCAATATCTTCTCTTTCAGCTTTTGTGTTTTTTATATGCTGCCTTCCTAAGTAGCATACCTGTCCTATTACATCTGAAAAAGTCACCCAATATCTAAGGCTACAGAATTCTTAGCAAAGTCAAAATGGAATTCTTTGCATTAAATATGTATGTACTATACAACATCTTTTCTCTGCAGAAGAGAAACCTTATGTTGTACTGAATTACCTTAATATTATTTTCACCTACCAATAATAATTATAATTTCATCTACCTATTCAAAGCTATGAATGAGTAGTTTGGTAAACAATGTGGATCAGTAATTAGAATACTATGAAAGAAATGGATGAGGTACCAAAACAAGTAATTTCACCTTGAGAAAGCATTGAGAACATGAGGAAAGACAATGATTTCATCAGTTGGGTTTGGAAATCTCTATGCATCGCCTAGGACATATTCTTTAATTCACTCATAGCTGTGGCATTGATGAATAAATGAACAATTGCATGTATCTAACCTACCATTCTGCACCAGGTTTCAGTCCCAGGCTAATGTGCTTCCTTTTCCAAGTGACCGTGACTATTACTATTATAGGAAATAGGGCAATCGTTTGGTAAACACCTGTATTAAAATATTTAGTAAATACCTTTACGGTATAAAATTGTTCCAAACATTTAACACAAGACTAATGTGACAGTAGACCAAATTTTGCTTGAACAAGATTCTGTGGTCACTGTTTTTTTGTTATGGTTACACTTCTCTGAAAACTCTGAGACCACATGCCTCCTGAAAATAAATTAATTTAACTTGTTTGTAGAAAAAAAACAAAAAAACACTTAACTTTGAGTAATTTGTCTGTATATTCAAAGAAAAAAATGGAAATTTCGTCTACAGAACACGTGGTACATTTTTTTTTTTTTTTAGAAAGTGGGAATAAATTTTGTATAGTGAGGAAACCATTCCACTCACCACAGCTTTAACACATTTTTGCACAAACAACCTTCAAATTGATAGTTGCAGAATATAACTAATGTAGTTAATGAAACAAGTCCAACAGAAAAAGATTACCAGGACCCCTGAAACCTATCCCTTCTGTAAACCAGTCTCAAATGGAAAAAAATGAAATGGCAGATAAGTCTCTTATGACTAATCCTAACTACTACTACTAATTTTCTCAAAACTAGGAACATAGAAACTGTTAACTATCTATATTTACTTCTAACCCTAACCAGCTTGTCTGAATGTAGCAACTGCAACTCTTTACTACCTTAATACTGTATCAATTCCACTGAGTAGTAAATATAGATTACCTGGAATATTATAGGATTCTGTAAGTGTAAAGGCTGCACTTACTATATCTGCAGTAAGTTTAGGACATTCAGATCCTATAGCCCTTGCATGTAATTATGCATCATAATGTTATGCAAATATGCTTAGAATTAAATAGCAAATTAATTAAATTACATTGAAAGTTTAACTTACAGACTCCCTAGTGTCTGTATTTATTGTACTATACATTTTGCAAAAGGTTAGCAGCCATACCTGAAAGGCAAAGAACCACAACGGTAGTAAGTGGCAGAAAGCAACCTGATCCTGAAACTTGTAAATCCAACAGAAAGGAGAAACCTGAGACGTAAAGATGATAACTTTCGTCTTTCATTATAACAACTTATTCAAAAGAAGTGACTACTCCATTGACAGAATCCTAATAAATCGTTATGCTGAAGTCACATGATAAAACCAGCCAACTACATCCAAACATTCTTAAGACATTTTTATAAAACACACCTGTGAAGAAATTAGACACTTGTCATTTGTGCTAGCATGTCTGGCTGAGTTTTTGTACATAATTTCAGATTAACCTGTGTGTTATATGCCAGCAGGACTAATTGTTATATTGTAAATAAGGTTTTACGTGTTCTATAATCTGTACAGAATGTTTTAAAGACTTTGAACAGTGTTCCTTTACATTTTTAACTGTGCATATTTGTGAAAAAGATTCTAAATACAGACTGTCTGATCTGCAGATGTCATCAGAATGTTGACAGTTGCTATGTGTTACTGTCAGAGGCTGAAAGACGGGAAGGAACTTTAAACAGCTGTTGATTTGATTTTCAAAGCATGAATTGAAAATTAGAAAACAGTTGTGACAGTTAAACTGTCTTCAGCAGGCTCTTTTATAAACTAGCTTAAGTCAGTTGTTGCTAGTTGCACTGTGCAGTAGATATCCAAAACTCCCCAAGAACTGTAAGCCTGTCTTTGCTCTGCTGTAATAATTAAGTTAAGATCAGGGACAAGTGTTCTTTAGTCAGATAGGAACATTATAACTAAACAGTTTTAATAACTATTGGATATCTATCTTTCAGTATTGATTTCATTTTCCTGGTGATTAAATTCTGTTTCTTTATTGGAAATTACTGTTTTTATATTTTTGTTATTTTGCTCATTATTAAATATTTTTGTTAAACTTGTGCTGTGGCTGGTGAATTAGTGTTTTCTTGAGAATGTTTACAGCTACTTTGATAACTTCCCAGGCCACTCTGAAAACCTAGCTGCTTTAGTTAATTTCCTATCATTTGTTTTAATATCTAATTTTCAAAATTGGGCACCCCTTGAGAAGGGCATGAAGGTTCCCTGACTGGTGGCAGCAGGCTACCGTATTATTTTGGGGAAGGGGCACAGCTGGAAATCTGTCAGGCTTTTCCAGAATTGTTTGGATGTGTGAGATTTAATTTAAGTGTGAGTGTATCAGAGGTCTTAAACTGGCACACATTGCTCTGAAGTGTGTAATAAGGAGTTGTATTTGGGGCGGACAGAAATATATAGTCCAGTCCCAGGTTCTAGAGCAATGTTCCTGTTGTGTTAGGGGAAATTGTGAAACATTGCTCCTGTTTGTGATAGTCTCCTATTAGAGTTGGTAGTAAAGACTGAAGGTCCTCCATTACTGACCCAGGATAGTGGGGGATGTTGCAGTGCTGGCAGTCTGGTGGGGTATTGTCCGGACATCACAACACCCATATCTTGTTCAAGAAATAAAGTTTAAAAATGAGAACTGTATGTATATACTCAATAACCGTGTTAGTGCACAAGTCATACCATCCCACTAATAATTAATTAACTTGTAAAATTTATTTTGTCACTTAAGAGCTTGCTAGTTTCACTAGAGGTAAGAATGTGTGTACATATAGAAAATAAAATAGAAATGAAATTAAAAGCATTTAAATATACAAAACACATCACAGAGCAAATAAAATAACATGGTCATCTAGCTATTCAGCTATCATTAACTCAGTGCTCTAACTTGATCTGTCATTTCATTTCATGCAGTTCCAATTTTTCTTTCCAGAGCACTCCCCTAGGATCCACTGACACCTTTTCAGCGACACTAAACTGAAAGCTATAATCCAGGAATGTAAAAATGTGGCTAAATAAGGCATTGGTGGTCCTTTTAGTATTAATATTAATATGCTGGTATATACATTCATAGAGTATACAATCTGTTTTTCCTGTGTAAAATGAATCACCATGACACTGGGCTAAATCACTCACTTTGTATAACAAGTATAACGACCATGATTTTTAATGGCATCCTGTCCTTTTTATGGCATTACCTTCGGTTATCAAATAACACTGCTCAAAACAGGTTGCATTTATATGAGCTTATCTTTGTAAAAAAAAAAAGGGAGATACTTCAGTCACTGATCCATCCTCTCAACTTAATCCTTAAAGTTCAACCCTTTTCTAAAAACTGGGGTTGTGAACCTGGTCTTTTATGCAAACCATCACAGGATAATATATCCCAGTTTTTGAAAATATTCTTAATTTTTTATATGTCAGTATTGTATGTCATAACCATACTTGCACAACCACGGGGCCCCTTTCTGGGGGCCACCCTTCAGTTCTTAGTTACTTCCTAAAGGGGGCAATATATATCTGGACTTCTCTTTAACATTACTTCATCAAAAGAACTTATAATAAACTCTATGACGTAGATTCTCTTAAGCATGTCTGTCAGTAAATCCATTTAATTGAAATCCACTTTTGACACCATTGTAATAACTCTCACCCTCTGTCCCATTATGAAAGCCATTTTTTGTAAAGGAGATTACAACTGTTTTCATGTAACAGTTTGAAAATGTGGATTTTCTTTAAAAAAAGATGGATTTAAACTTATTCCATGGTGGGTTCTTGCTAACCTTTACATTAAGATAACATTACTAGCATATTTTACAAACCCTGTGGTGTTGCTGTAATCCAGTGTAGAATCTGACCAAAAAATATAGGTATCTTCAATGAATCTAACATGTAGATTATATTTACTGGCAAATTCAGAATTGAAGACCTATAACCCTTCCCAATGGGCTGGCAAAAATGGGGCCGCAAGGTGCCCCCATTGTGACACACTCACTTCCATATGAAAAAAAAATTCTTTCTCAAAAAAAAAAAAATGAAAATTGTACTTTCCATTCCAAACTAGATTTGTTACCTAGAATGCTGTGAAATCACTCAAGGCCAGTTATTATGCAAGATAACAAAATCTTTAACATTGAAAGAAAAATTGTCTACTCAAAATATTGGTCATTACTCTTTTTCCCATGACTTTTTAAGTAAGTAGCCAAAGTGTTGACCTATTTGCTTCAATAAGTAGTCAATGAATTTTGCTATCCCATGGATTTTTCAACCAGAAGCCTCAATAATAGGCTTCAATGAAGGA
This sequence comes from Protopterus annectens, assembly GCF_019279795.1. NCBI lineage: Eukaryota > Metazoa > Chordata > Ceratodontiformes > Protopteridae > Protopterus > Protopterus annectens. Next base: position 453,659,031 of record NC_056747.1, on the reverse strand, counting down.
TCCCTAAGGTCCTTATGGATCTTGGGGAATATTTTTGGAACAGGGTCTAAAACGTTCATATAGTCATTCATGAGACTTGCGTCCCCTTGGTGTTAATAAGTAATATAACCTAGATTCTCCACTAAGCAATATCTCTCATTTTTGGAAATGTCAATGTACAGTTCACTATTTAACATATTGTACATTCTCCCTAATTACCTTAGACTCCATCACAACCAACCAGCTCCCTTATAAGGATTCATTAATCTGATAGTAATATCATAGCTGATAACCTAAATTGTCATGAGTGAAAAGTATTACATTTTATGATGGAAGCTTTTCATTTTTTGCTACCTGCCTGATGGTCTTTTTGTAAATCTTGCCAAACAGGTTCAGGGTGGGATATAAAGGGGGATTAAAAAATTTAGTTTGCATAGGAGGTTACTTCCTCCCCAATTTATTACCAGTGTTGGAAAACAAAAGAATTAAATTAAAATTTGCCAAATAGATTTTGAGATCTAAATGAGTGTCAGCCATATTAAGTCTCCTATGTATGTGAAACCATATTGAAACAAATTACAATAATCTTAGTTGATAGAAAAAGTGCTGTAATTCAAAAGTCCTTTTATGTATAATGGTGTTAAAATCACTGATAATTTATTGTCCGGCCTCTGCCTTTCCCCCTCTTGCTGTTCATTTGCTAGTGGTTGTAATAATTTGGATGTTTAAATTAGAAGTTCTGTAACTTGATTCCTTAATCTCTCAGATTTGCTCACACACACACTGTTTTAGAGGAGAGTCTAAAGAGATGGTGGTCTCATTTAATTTGCCCTTTTAAACTGGGACTGATCTTGTTCTTTTATGTATCCTTAGAAGCCAAAGTGGAATCGTATTTCAACTCTGTTTCTGTGTTTGCTGTTATTATGGAAGAGGTGGGCCATATCCTTCTCAGTCTATTCTGTCCCTGTGCATTTTTTCTCCTTTCTATGTTGCGTCTTTTGCTGATGTCAACTTTCGTAAAAACAGATTTTTACTTGAATTCGTTAGAATGATGTGACAACTCCTTAGTAATTGACTTGAAGGATATAATATCGCCTTCTAATTTGTTCATATCACGAACATTGCCTTTAATACTTGCGTCAATTCATATCCCTGCTTATCAAACAGTTTCAAATGTTTTGTGTAATTCAAAACCTTGAACTAGACCAGAACTTTCCATGCCCCAAGATCCTTTGGAACTAAACAAAGCTCAATACATTCTTGTAATAAAAATTCTCAGTCTGTAGTTTTATAAATCAGAGTATTTTTTTTCTCTTTCAGATAATTATTTATCAAGACTTGATTTAACCCTTTTGCTGCCCAAATGCAAACTTGACATAAAACCATTCATGGATATCAAACTGTGATGTTTCCATACAAGTCTCTCTCAGATTGAATATTGCACTCATTACTATCTCTCATCACTGCTCCTTTTGGTTTCACTTGAGTGTTGTGTTGGAGTTAGTATATCCTGTGATGTTGCAGGACTCTGGTTATAACAAACCGAACCCATATGGGCAGCCAACCCCAATCTACGGATGTTCAGTGAGCTAACAATCACCTGGGTTAGCTGGTTAATGTTTTAGATTCCTAACATTTTGGGACAAAGTTATATATAGTAACTTGTTCCATATCCTTGTTCTTGGACACCAATGACAGGAATCAAATCAAAGAACTACAATGATAGTAAGTGGTGGAAAACAACCTAATCCTGAAACATGTTAAACCAGCAAAATAACCTCCACAGAACAACAGCAGAAGTATATTGAGTGCTTTCCTCTTATTACAAGACTTCAGAACAAGCGAGTAAAACATTGACTGAATCCTAATAAGCATAGGGCATTGATGGTCCTTTTATTAATATTATTAATATGCTGATATACATATTTACGGAGCATATGCTCTGTTTTTCCAATGTAAAATGGATCACAATAACAATGGGCAGAAATATCACTGGATAAAGTAATGTACTGAGTACAAATGCAGTTAAATAAATATTTCAGAGAATAATGCCAAAAGGTTCTATATGGAAGATGGAAAACACTGAGTAGGTATTTTAGAAACCTCAATGCAAATCTCTGACATGATTATTACAATAACAGAGTCAAATGTTAGGCTGCAGCCTCTAAAGTTATGAAATATCTGCAGAAAACCCAGTTTGTGTGTGTCAGCTGATCATCTACACTGACGCAAAGAATATTGAAGTTTAAAATGGCCAAACAAACACTGAAACATTCTGTACATGCTATAGGTATTACCCTGGAGTGGAGTAAATCAAATGCAAATGTTTTGAAGTGGAGCAAGCCCCCTGCTAATTGTGTGTGTGTGTGTGTGTGTGTGTGTGTGTGTGTGTGTGTGTGTGTGTGTGTGTGTGTGTGTGTGGGAGTAATATATATATATATATATATATATACACACAAAGATCACACAAACCATAGGTTAAGTCTAACCATTTTTCTTGGTGAAAATCAAACCCTGTAATTCTTGTGTACCCCTATCCAGCTGCAAATTTACAAGAAGCATCCTCTGCAAAATGTGAAACATCAGGTGTAGGTAGAATTTTGCTGGTTTCTAGTGGAAGACCCTTGACAACTGACAATGCAGTTCAGTATGTTGACAGTAGAAGTGTACTGCACAGGGAATCGACATGATCCTGTCTTGCAGAAACAAATCAAATTTACCAAGATGCAAGACACAATCTGCAGAATGTAGGAAGGAATCGAAATGATTTCGTGCAAATGACCTTTGGCAAGTGATAGTGCCATGCTGTTATATTAACACCGGAAAAGTACTGCACAGGAGTTGGACACAATCGTATCAGGTGAAAACAAAAGCCCCCTGTTGCAGACATTGTTGCTTCAACCAACTCTCTCAATTTCTTTGCTCAAGAATTCTGGATAAAGCCAAAAGTTTTGGGGGAGAAAGGCCCAAAATCAGGGGCATTTGTCTATTTCACTTAAAAAGTTAATATAACAGTTTTGTTAGCATGCACTTTGTGGTGAGAAGTATCAAACAGTAGTGTCTGGCACGGTTGTCAGACTACAGTTCTCCAGGGATTTATCAGAAAATCAGAAATTTTATGAAGGACTGGGGGGAAAAATGAGGTAATATTGGAGATGATCTGCAAAATCAGGGGCAGTTGAAAGGTGATGAAATATAGAACTGGAAATGTGCCAAAAAGAACAATCATCACCTCTTTACCATAACCAAGAAAATTAAGATACAGCTGTCTAATGAGCTCCACTAGGTCGCAAGGTACACCTTCCTCTTAGTGCAGACCCTCGGGAGATGTCTACAGTTTTGCTGAGAATTTTTTACATTCTTTTCGCATTTAGAATGCATTGCTGACATTGTATGTTAAGGCTATGAAGCTAAGTGAAACATCCTTTAAATATTAATGGTCTCTGAGTCAAAGCAGCAGATAAACACGTAAATATTTTTTTGCTTATGGATGAATCATTCAAGTAGTTTTGACCGCAAGTGAGCACTTTTAGCTGTATTTGAACACCTCATTTCATAGGTTCATAGGTGAGTACTAGGCTGTAGGTAAGTACTAGGCTAGCTGCCCTTGTTGGGACATTTTAAGCCTAGCCAATTTCCCTTTTTGTGCTTGAAATAACCTATCCCATTAGGTTATAGATTGGCCTTACCCATCTACATATATTACCCCAATGAGAGTAACTTGGATCATAAACATAGATAATTTGAGGGGGCCCTTGCATGGGATACAGCATTTTAGGACCTACTTCTGTCCACTAGTAGTATACGGGCAGTTCTGTGGCAAGTTTTCCGTTTCATATCCATATTTGTATTCATATAAGTGAGGCTTTCCAACAAATCAGAACAGCTTTTTCCTTGACTGATTTGTTAATTAGTATGGGTACAGGATATGGAATACCGTCTGTTCTAAAGCTGAGATAGTTTGATTGGAAGTTAAACTTTGCTAGTGAGGATTTTTGTTCAGTTAGAAAACATTTTGCAAATTAGAGCAGTCAGCCCAGAAGAGATCTCAAAAGAAAATGAAGTCTGGCTATGTTTGTCATATTTTCAGAATGGATAAATATGTTATAAGGTGATCAATGAATTTCTTTGGAATATCAGATAATGACATATTAAGCAGTCAGGACTGAATTTAGAAACCTCTAGAGTTGTTAATGCTCACATTTTGATGGTTTTAGCTGGTGAGTTTTTTTTCCTTAACTAGAAAAGGAGGTATAATTTTACCTTAATTCTTAACAGGTATACTTTTGCCTTAATTCTTAACTCTCAATACCCAAGCAGGGCTTAGGAAGTTCTGTCACGTTTCATTCTAAAACAAAATTCTGAATATTATTGTCAACTAGTTTTATATGTAAAGGTGTTGCCCTTTTACATTTACTGACTGAGATTTTCCAACATCCTCTTTGTTCATGGCGAGCCAATCCCACATACCAATATGATTAGATGAATCCTGACACTGTTCCATTTTTCATCTATTTCAGTAAACACTATGCAGAACCTGATAGCATTCCTAATTTCTCTATCCATTCCAGTTCCTATTTCTGTCAATCTTCACCTCTTGTTCTCTTCTCTGCACCTTAATATAAACTGCTTGTCCAAAATGCCAGAGTAGCAAATGGTTATGAAGCCAGTTTCCAGCCTTTGGATAAGAAAAGCAAACATTGTTTGAACTTTTTCTTTTACTAAACTGGAGATTCCCCATTTTGAAAATGTTTTTCTGTAACTACTCACTCATTCATTTACTCCTTCCTTATTGCTCATTGCTTTCAATATACTAAGCAGAGGTGGCACTTATAGGTTCATAGGAGATTACTATGCTAATGGCTCAAGAGTCCTTAGAAGCTTAACCATTATTACCTGAATTTTACCTGATTTTCGATCCATAAAGGCTAGAGGAAGGCTTAGGCTTGTTCCTATGTCTGAGTATTTTACAGACTGTCCCTGTCCATAAGGGACTTGGGAGCCACCTCAGGAGTAAACTTACGATTCCCCATCCACTGATTCAAACTGCATTTGAAGAGGGTCAGGGAAGGGTTCTGCCTTACGTGAATAGGAAGCCTGCTCCAGAGAAGGGGTAATCTCTGAAATGCATCTCTAGCATGTTTTGTTCATGTCAGACCGGTTTGGATCCCTAGATTGGGTGACCTAATGCAGTTTGCCTTGTGAATGTGTAACAGTTGCATCAGGGCATAAGACATGTTAACACCCTCTTTTTTGTAAGGAACCTCTGAGACCACTCCAGCTGTTGCAAGTGTCTGGAAAAATGCATGCCAAAAGGTGCATTGTACTTGATTATTGGTATGATGAGGGCAGAGCATAGTGGAAATATAACTAACTTTGATCTGGATGCCATGCCTTTACTTATAAGCTGTACCACATAGGACTTTCTTATCACTGTGGACACACTGTGGTCAAAGTTCAGGCTACTATCTATCTCTGTACCTAGATATCTCGCCTCCAAGTCCAGTTATAGGGGTGAGCTATTAATGTTGTATTTTGCAGGGGTATTTGACTTCCCAAAGGGTATGATTATGCATTTTTTGCATTAAGTTTCAGGCCATGGTTCTGGTACCAATCATTTGTCTGAGTCAGACCCTTCTGAAAGATATCTACATCACTGAAAGATTCAGCGATTGCCCCCAACTTGCAGTAGTTGGCCAAAGGCCTTCTACATTAGGATCGACTTCAGTGAAGTATATTCCAAACAGGAGAAGTCCCAGCACTGAGCCGTGTGGCACACCAATAGTAAGTGGCCTGTTGCTGGATTTGGATTCAATAGTTCTAACATGTGCTCTGTCCATGGGACTTTCAGCTATCCACCTGGTGACATAGCGATTTATACACCTTTTTGTGAGTTTAGCTAGAATTCCCAACTACCTGACTAGGGAATTGCATCAAATGTCTTAAGGGCAAGGTAGAAATATGTACTGTTTTACCCTCATCCATATCTGTAGTGACTTTCTCAAAGACTACCAGATTGAGCAGGCATGACCTGCCCATGACAAAGCCAAACTTTCCATGGCCTTGCATATAAGACTAGTCAAATTTATGGTTCTGTAATTTCCTGGGATCATTGATGGTCCCCCTTTATATAGAGGGATGACTGTTGCTGTTTTCCACTTCACAGGGACAAAGCCAGTCTGAAGGTTTAAATAGCGATCTTAGTGGACTAGTTTCTATTTCAAGCTATTTAAGTGGCATCCTGGAATACTGTCTGGGCCCATCAAAGCTGTGCTCTTTGCTTTGGAGAGCACAGTGATGACTTGTTTTGATAACTGGTGGAGGAATGGTGGAAGGGTATTTCTTGGGGGGGGGGTAACCAGATGTGATGGGGAGGTGTAATTTGAGCTGATTTGCTATATCTTCTAGCTGAGTATTGGTGATGCTGTCTACAAATAATTCTGCCCATTGTTGGGGGTTGCTGTTAAGACTGTGGACATAACTGAAAAATGCCTTATGGTTATTCTTAGCTTGGGAGGCCATTTGTGCCTTAAAATTTGCTTTGAATACTGGACTAGTCCCTTGTTATGTTTGTTTAGATGAATGAAGGAGTTTTTGCTTTCTTCACATTCTTCCTTACTTCTAGACAGGATTTTCATTCTTTTGTTGTACAACCTATTTATACTAGGGGTCCACCAGAGTATCTTGTTTTTACAGTTTGTCCTAGGCATATTTCAGTCTGATACTGCTATTTCTATGCAGTTGATATAGTCATGCAGGTCTTTTATGTACACCTCTGTGTAGACTAAGTGTTTTATGACTTTAGGGGACCTTGGAAATTAGCTATGCTATCACTTAATAGGAGGTACTTTGCTTTAGAAAAGTCGTTGAAGTTTTGGAGTTTATTTATTTCAAGGGAGACTTCTGATCTAACTAGTGAGGACATCACACTCTTGGGTGCATGGGGTGCAATGCTCTCACATATTTGTGTGTACCAGGTCTAATATATTTGTACCTCTAGTGGGAGTGCAGACTAGCTGCTCCAGGGCATTTGCATTGACACTATCTAGAAATCTTTGAGCCTGCATGCTAGTGGCTGTGAAGTTAATGGAGAGGTAGTTGAAATCACTCGAGTATGGTATTAGACTGAATGGTAAATAATTCTAGTAAATTCAGTCATGATGTATGGGTTTTCTGGTTAATGGTGGGGGACCTATAGCTAGCATGCATATGGTAATGAATTTTTTCCTATGGTTGGTTGAACATGGAGTAGCTCAACCATGTCATATTGTTTTACCAGTCTTGATATAGATGGAAACACCTCCTTTTGCCCATTCATGTGCATTGGGTGATTGGAACATTTGAAAGGCATTATAGTCATGCACTGCTGAGGTGCTTTCCATAGACGTCAGCATTCTCCAGGATGAGGAGTGCTTCCAGGTAGTGTAATTTCTTGAGACTTCTAGCAATGAGCAGTAATATCTTTAGCTTATGAGTAGCTTTGCTATATTGGAAGCTGTGACAATGTCAGGTAATGCCAGCTATGCCAGAAGTAGGGCAGTGGATGTGTAACATATGCCAGCATAGCTAGCTGGAATTTTGTAAAGAATTATGTCATTTGTATGTCAAAGTGATTTGTACAGATGCTTGTGTTGAAAAATATATATTTGTAAAGCTGCTTGTGTTAAAATGTAACAGTGTGCCCTGCTGGACAGAAAGAAATATACATGTATTATTGTAACTGTTTAAATGTATATGTTTTAACAGGGGATACTGGAAGAGAAGTGGTTAATCTCAATCCACCTAACTTTGAAAATAGCTTGAAATTAAATTACCTAGCTAAGGCCATAAAGATTGTATCTTACAGTTCTCAATGCAGCCAGAAACAGTGTTCTGCATTGTCTTTGGAGTGAACTAATTGCTATTCTGGAAGGGTGGATGTTTGAAATTGTTTTGACTTCCAGGAGCTGCAGCAGATCTTAGCAAGGCTCTCTCTCTGTGTATTATTGACATGTATGTGCTAAATCCTGTCAGCTTCTAGCCAAAGCGGGTAGCATGGGAACCAGAAGTCAGATGACCAGATGTATGTGATGTCATTCTGTATCCATCATTAAAAATGATATTTTAATGCTAGGTGAGACTGAAGTTTCATTGCAATCTGTTTTTGTAACCTGACAAGGAAGGACCCCTCACCTACTTCATCTTGCCTTGCTCTAGAAAGTCACCAGGGAATTTAGATAAGTAAGGAAAATATAGTGTGATTTAAGTACTGTTTTTCTGTATCTGTGTGAATCCTATTCATCTGTGTTTTTAATATTTCCTGTGACAAACTTTACTGTGTTTCCTGTAAATAGATATTTAGCATTTTCATGTTCTTTTCTTGTCCATTATTGACCCTTTCATTGTGGCTGGTCTTTTTAGAGAGTATTTTAATCTCCGAGAGTGCTTATATTTATTGGGTGACACTGTGGCCACTCCTGAAAGCATTGCTATTTGGTCAACATTACAATTTGTATTAATATTAATTTCACTCAGTATAACTGGGTACCCTTCTAAGAGCCTTAGAATAGATGACTTTGGTGTGTTTGGTGGTGTAATTACCTTATGGTCTGGACAGAAGGGGGTATAGCTAATAAGTCTGTGCCAGCCTTGTGTGTGTGTGTGTGTGTGTGTGTGTGTGTGTGTGTGTGTGTGTGTGTGTGTGTGTGTGTGTGTGTGTGCGTGAATCAAATCTCAATATGTGTGTGTCAGCTGTATGGAGCAGGGACATGAAGCACTGGTTTCACAGAGAAGGTGCTGGAGACCATGGCTTGGACACTCTGCTGAGGTCTCCGCTCTATAGCTGTGCCAGTGGGGAGTCTTATTGAGAACCTGGATGGAGACAGATACTCAGTCTGGGGTCTGGATCTCTCTCTATTTCCTGTGTGCTCTTAAGGGAAGTTGTACTTGATGCAGAGAGCTGCATCTGGAAATACTGGGTGTATCCATTTTTGTTCCAAGTGAATGCCCCTCTCCAGTGGCAGAGGTGAGGATTCAACCTCCTTGATTACTGGCCCAGAGTGGGGATGTCACAGAATGTTTACCTGTTTGGCAGTGCCTAAAAAAAGGCATTATAGGGGTGGATGTTTTAACCAAAAATCAAAAACCTTAGAGGTGGCAGGTGACCCCTTTGGAATGACACCAGTAGCTAAGCCAATTGAAGTCAATCATTTCCGGCTGGTATTGTGGCATCCTTTGATATAGTACAATGCTGCTTAGTGCTAGGCTCATTCCTGCCTGTGACACATTGAGAGAGCTCAATCATGTCTCTCTTCTGATGCCTGTACCACCATGTCTACATTCTACAACTTGATCAACCCCATCAAAAATAAGCTTTATCTCCTTAGAGTTGCAGACGAGATTGGAGCAAGGGATAGTGAGTACATTATGCTGCTTTACTAATCAAATGTATGGGCAGTGGGTTTTTAACTGGGCAATTTTTATTGACATAAAACATGCCATGGAAACAGTTGATGGCACTTTGCTTCTGGGAGAACTAGCTGATGTTGCATGCTTCATTTAGAAACTTTGCTACAAACAGAACATGCAGGATAAAAGGGCCAAAATCCCAGTTTGAAATGACCGTGCTATATCCAGAGGAGTCATTCATGGTTCTGTGCTAAGCTCTCTTGTTTTCATCTCTAAACAATTTTCTGGGGGTCTAGCACAACTTGGCTACATCTTCTCTGCAGATGATACTGTCATTACCTATATGCTGTAACAAATACAAAGACTATAAAGCAGGGTTTAAGGCAGGACGTCAGCCACGTATGGAACCAGATAACTACAAATTAGATATAAATACCTCACAAATGCAGGTGATCATTATTTGGAATCTCAAAACACCGTGAAAATGCCACAGATCTTGTCATCTCTAATCCCACAAGCATGTCTTTGCCAATTATTGTTACCCAGAGATGATTAGGAACCAGCTTGTCATTCAGTATATACATACAACAACATCTTAAAATGTACCACTGAATTTCTAATTTGCTCTCATCAAATGCCAGAAGAATTACTCTTATGCTTATTCCAAAGCTTAGAATATCATCTCCAATTAATTTGATTATTCTGTCCTCAGAATGCTGTGGATTTACAAGCAACTCAAAATAAAATTCTCAGGTATGTTCATTTGGACAACAGAACCTAATGCCAGTGTATCATTAAATGTGACTGGCTTTCCATCACTGCTGTTAAATACTCATTTAAGTTAATACATGACAGATGTTGCCTTCCTTTAAAACATAAATTCGTTTTCAGGGAAGCTTCTTGCCTTCTTAGGGACGTAGAAAATTTATTACTAGCCCACCCCCATTAGTCTTTTTATTACTGAGAGCTTTAGGCAAGCTCTGTTTCACATGTTTAAACAATACTCCAGGTAACAGGCAAATTTAAGAATGTGGTGGTAACTGGGCAAAAACAAAAAGAACATATACTCAATGGAAACAAATGTATTTATTTTTCACACCTAGGCATAAGTCTAACGTGCACCAATAACTTTGCATGATCTCTGACATCTTCTCACACTATCCTGTTCTCTGCAGATGTGTATTATTTTATACTGCAGACTTTATTTACCTATATGGAGACAGATATTGCAACAGTACTTTGCATATATTTATTCCACTCTCCAGAATTCAGTTATTTTGTAGCTTTGTTTTCAAGCAGTATTAGTCAAGGCTATTAAAAATTCAGAAGGCAAAAACAAAATTCTAATAAAATATAGGTATTGGTGTAATATTATATACAGTAGGGTTTAAGTCATAGACAAAGGGAGCCAGGATTACTCCTCCTTCCCCATTGTTCCTTAATCTACCCCATCTTCATTCAGTTCCGTTTCCTTCTGTATGTCCCTTTACTTGCTCCAGCCATCAGCAGCAGCACTCTTTCTGCAGCCCACAGCTTACATTTCCTATCTAAACCTGTTCTCTCCATCCGTACCCCACTTTTCCTGATCAAGTCATTTAAGAATTCTACCTCCTGCCCTTTTCAGAAGACCGTCACTGCTTTGGTAGGCATGTCCTGCAAAAAAATGCCAAATATCCTGCAGTTCTAGAACCATTTATGTCCTCTTGTTTTCCTGTCTTTTTATTACAAAAAAACAACATGCAGTTGTCAAACACCTTAATATGATAAAGAATTTTTGGCATTTTTTTTTCCTTATCACTAAATGAAAGTCTCTAAAGTGAAATCTAGTCCCTTGCATTGATAAGATGTTTTGTCCTGCAAATGTTACTTCAGCAGATAATGTCTCATATTTGGGCACCTGAAAATGTGGCAGCCATAAGGTCGCTCTCCAGCTGCTGTCCTTGTACTTGCCATCTGTTTACTAATCATTGACACGCATGTGCCTCTGTCTAGCTGTGGATGCCTGAGTACAGATGATCTCATGGATGCATGTAGATAACATATTTATGTTAAAAACAGTTTTTCAAGATTGTTGCAGTTAACAATTCTCAATATGAAACTTTAGTCAGCAAGGCACATGACAACAGTTTTTATTCATGTGGTGAATAAATTGATTCCAGATGTATATATTTGTAATTGAAACAGTTTTAATAGCTGGTACATTGAGGTTACCTTGTGCTTCATCACCGTTATTTTTATTTCACAAACTATTGCAGGGACGTTTATAATTTTAAATGGTTGATCAGTGGAAACTCCTATGACCACTCTTCAAGTGTAGATTATACAATGCCAAATTCCACTGTTAGCACCCTACAATCTGTCACTTAGCAGATCCATTATAAGGATACAGGTGCATCTTTGCTACAGGGCAGAAAATAAGGAGGAACAAGCTATTGACAGCCTTTCATCAATGCTGTAGTCATGCATTTTGCCCTATCTGCCAGCAGAGGGAGTACTTGTACTAGACTGTCAGCTTAGTGTTGAATTTTGTTAGTATGCTTCCAATAGTACAATTGTTAAGACTTGTGTAGAGTGCACTGATGCTGTTGACTAAAAAATGTTATTGCATTTTCAAGCTGATCAGTGTGTACATTGAAATCTGGGATTTGTTTTCCCTTTATACTAAATTAGATGCCTTAAATCAGTAGTTTAGTCTTAAAACATTGTTTAATGCAGCCTGTTTGTATTTTTACTGCTATTGCCTTTCTGCATTTGTTTTAAGTATGTGCATTGCATATTAGATTTTATCAAAATGTAATAAATACTACTGCTGAAAAAATAGGCTGACATTTTATAACAAATAACTGCAGAAAGTAATTGTACAGAGCGCACACTTATTTTTAATGCTTACTGAGTTTTAAACTCTAGCATTAAAAACTGAAAATCCAATGACCATTTTGCAGTGTACACAAAAATATATTTAGAGTATAACCCCACACAAACAGCAATAGTAAAGCAACATATACTCATCTCATCACTTCTTGGCCAGAAATATTTTTCTGGTATTCAAACTGTTTTTTTCTTTTAACAAATTGGTCCCTCCACATGTGCCAGAAATGTCTTCAGGTGTTTTGTGTGGAATAACTAATTTAATTATTTCTTGGGAAGTGATGTAGCACTCCTTAGTAGCCTTTTGCATTTCTGTATAGGCAACACATTTGTCCTTTTTTTGCTTAACTCCCCCATACTTGTGTCTAATATTTCTACCAGCCTAAATCACAAGCACGCTACAGTGTCTCTCATCACTATTTTCCCCCTTTCTGCATGCTACAGTGTCTCTCATCACTATTTTCCCCCTTTCTGCACGCTACAGTGTCTCTCATCACTATTTTCCCCCTTTCTGCATGCTGTAGTGTCTCTCATCACTATTTTCCCCGCTTTCTGCACGCTACAGTGTCTCTCATCACTATTTTCCCCCTTTCTGCACGCTACAGTGTCTCTCATCACTATTTTCCCCCTTTCTGCATGCTACAGTGTCTCTCATCACTATTTTCCCCCTTATTGCACGCTACAGTGTCTCTCATCACTATTTTCCCCCTTTCTGCATGTTAGTGTCTCATCACCATTTTCCCACTTTCTCCTAAAATATACAACTGAATAAACCTTGTGCATGCATGTCTAGATCCTGGTCAAGATGGAGTCCAGCATCCCCTTTCCACCTAAATATTGTACTGCTCTTTATCGTCCGGCACCACCCTATTATCAAACCAGCACTACTAACGCCTCACTCCTCTTACCAACCTCTTTCCTATCCCCTGAACTCGGGCTCTCTCCTGTCTCTATATCCCCCACCACAGTATAAAACTCCAAGTAACCATTGCCACTCTCAGATACTCAGACTTCAGTTCGTCTTTACTCCACCTCTCTACAAGGGCTTTTACCATGTCCTCTAGTACCACTCTTGTGTATGAATCAAATTTCAATCTCTTTACCATTTGACCTCTCCAGCTCTGCTTCTTTCTAACTTTCCTATCTATACTCATTTACTCTCTTCTCTGTACAGCCATTTATCACTACCCTGCCACAGACTCTGCACCATATTTACCACTTAAACATCTTCACCTAGCCTAATACATTCCTCTTGTGCTTCCATGCATAGGGCACACTGTTTGTACATCTTCCACCACCCCCTCCTGAGAACTAGTCCCCATTTATCTAAAAATGTAAAGGACTAAGGTTGTAACTGGTACCTTAACCACTTTGATTTTCCCACACAGCTTGTTGTTCTTCCCTGCACAATTATCCAGCATACAAGACACCTGGTCTCAATTAGTGACTGTCTTCTGTTAAGCAGACTGAATGACTTTGGATTTGTGGAAATTGCAATGGGTTGGTTTTATGGCTGTATCAGTGAACCAGAGATGAATGACATCCTCCATAAAAGGTAGTGTTTGCCCTTTCCTGTCTGGTATTTTCATAAATGGTATCACGATTAACTTACATAGTGTCACTGCTCTGTACTCTCCACGGCACAGTGTTCCTTCAGCCAGGCCCTTATCATAATGCAATGAATGACTAAGACCTCTTTCCAAAGCCAACAGATTTTTTTAAACCTATGAAATCTTTAGTTATGGTACTTGGGATGACACCCACATTAAGATACATTCCTGCCAGGAGACCAGTAAGTACTAGCATTGGTGGAGTAACACTAGAGATAAAATGGAGACTGATATTTCAGTGCAGCAGTTCACTACCATCATCCTAAGGGACCCCTCTATGGCTATTCAAGTTTGATTCACTTTAGTGGCATGTAAGTGTGTTGATGTGCCTTGGTTCTACAGTTTAAGACTGTATTGGTGAAAAGTGTCTTTGCTGATTGAATGCAGACTTCCATTCCTTGCAAGTGCTTCTACAAAACATATCTGAAATGTGGGAAATAACATTGCAAAGTTTGTTCTTGCCTTTCATATTGATCACCATTTATCTCTTGGTCAATGATTTTTGGACTGTATGACCAAGTAGACCAATGTCCATTTCAATCCTTGTCACTAACTGCTCAAACAAAACTACTGCTCCTGCATTAAACTTCCCAAGTTTTAGGAAGTGAGCATATCTTTACATTTCTGCTCCCTGTCTAAAGATGTCTCGGCTAGCAGTCCTTTGCTATCTTATCTCCCAGGATTTGGTACTCCCTAGCTCAGGAAACAATGGAAGGTAAGCTGATTGAGAACCTGGTACTATACAACTCATGAGTAAACACTGTTGTGCATGTGCAAAAAGGCTCCCCAAACACACTTGCTCATTGATTGTTGCATTATCCATATAAGATGGTTGATAATATGTTCTAACTTGTTATAAAATGAGTACAGAAGCTATCTGACGTTTCCTTTTAAACTGTCTTCTTACATAGATCACTTATTCCTGCGCATAATAGTTTTGTATGCCAAGTGCTTCTTTCTCTTCCTATATTGAAGCAAACCTAGTGCTTTTGTAGTATTTTATCTATTTAAGCAACATTTCTAGATTTCTCTTTAATGCTTTTAACTGCCAGCAGTCTAAGAATTAAAATAATGTTGTAAAGAGCAGCCCACTTATTGACCAAGCAAATAACTGTCGATATAAACCTGATTTTGTTTTATTCTTGTATTCTGAAGTATTAAGATTCCTGTTGTCTCTTTCTGAATTTCATTACTGTCTTTGCCCCACGCCTTTTCTAATGAAAGACTATTTAATACAGTTACCACAATTTCTTAATATCTATTCCCCCACCATGAGTCTAACACCCTCAATTTCTAAGCCTATCTCTTTTTTCTTAACTATTCTGTCTGATTTTTCCATGGTTTGTTTTATTTCTAAGATGTGTATATAATTATCTACAGTGCCCTGCTCTTGACTTTTATCTTCCAAAATATTTTTGACAAACCTCTCTGACATTCTGTAACCTATGATTCATCGGTGTTATTGTGAATATATCATTCTTTTAAATAAGTCATCTAGTCAGCTATTTAATAGTGGGAAAATAACACTGACCTAGGATCAGCCTTTTCAAAGTTTTCAAGTTAAAACTAGGACTGCATAATTTACAATAGCCTTGGATGTAATATTAGTATGTATGAATACTATAGCAAAATAATTTATTGTATGGAAAATACACAATGGAACAGAATACAAATTTAAGTTAGATTTTACATGAGGCATACTTAGTTTTGATCATTTCAAAAGGTTGAAATGCATTTAAAGCAAACTTAGAGCAATTAAACTGAAAAAGGTCTACATAAATAATGAGACTTCAGTAGAGAAAAACTTGCATAAAAAGGAGTAGTGCAGTTAAGAATTTAGACATTAAGATGAAGACACAGAAAACAAGGCAGTGTTACAGATATCGTGCAATTAAGAAAACAATCTTATTTTTGTGCATTTATGTATTAATTTATTTTAACCAAATTGGTTAACTGACCTGGCCATTTTTTACCATGACCCAGACTCAGAGTAAATACACAGATGAGCATAAAGTCAAAATAGAATGAAAAAAAATATATAAATATAGGGTATAATATACTCAGGCTAGATCATACTGCCAGGAAAGGGGGAGGGGTTGCTGTTCTCTATAAAACTACCCTAAATGTTACTATAGACATCGTTCAACCACCTATAATTAACAAAGCAGAAATTATGATTTCCAAACTACAAATAAAAACATGTATAAACATAGTATGCATCTATATTCCCCCAGGTAATAACTTGGGGACCCTAGAAGACATACTCTACTGGCTATCCAATGCCTACACCCAAGAGACCATTGTTCTACGGGACCTCAATATAGATTGGGGTCTTTGCAGTGCAGGTGTTCCAATCAACTACATAAACCTACATGGTTTTACACAAACTATAACCTCCCCTACTAGGATCAGCAAGCCTAACAATAAAGTATCCTAGACTGGATTTTTAATTAAAAGCCCCCACCACATGTACAAATTAGGTATTCTCCCTGAAGATCTAAGTGATCATTTCTTCTCCTTCTCCTTCTCACCACTAATATACTTATTCCTAATCCTGTCCACCCTTGTCACACCCAGTGCAAATCTTAACATCTTCAACTCTGCCACGACAAGCTCTGACTCCTGCCTTTTTGTCAATGCCACTGTCTCCAAACCGTATAACATAGCTGGTCTCACTTCCCTCTTGTAGACCTTCCCTTTCACTCTTACTGGTACTAGTCTGTCACAAATCACTCCTGACACTCTTCTCAACCCACTCCATCCTGCCTGTACTCTCTTCTTCACCTCTCTTCCACACTCACCATTACTCTGAACTGTTGATTCCAAGTACTTAAACTCATTCACCAACTCCACTCCCTGCATCCTCACCATTCCAGTATCCTCCCTCTCATTCACACACATATTCTGTCTTAGTCATGCTGACCTTCATTCCTCTTTCTAGAGTATATCTCCACCTCTCCAGGGTCTCCTCCACCTGTTCCCTACTCTCACTACAGATCACAATGTCCTCTGCAAACATCATAGTCCACGGGGACTCCTGTCTGATCTCGTCTGTCAACCTGTCCATCATCATTGCAAATAAGAAAGGGCTCAAAGCTGATCCTTTATGTAATCCCACCTCCACCTTAAACGCATCCGTCACTCCCACCGCAGACCTCACTGCTGTCACACTACCCTCCTACATATCCTGTACTACTCTTACGTACTTCTCTGACACTCCCGACTTCCTCATACAATGCCACAACTCCTCTCTAGGCACCCTGTCATATGCTTTCACTAATTCCACAAAGACACAATGCAACTCCTTCTGACCTTCTCTGTACTTCTCCATTTCTTAACGTATACTATTAGGCATAAAGTTGAATGTCCACATCTACCCACCTATAAAACAATAAGAAATAACAAAAACGTCAACCTTAATAAATTCTTAAAACTTAAATTATGCAATTGGCCAATTCTAAAACAACTACCACTAGATGAGGCAGTAACACACTTTAATAATGCATTCCTGGCCATCCTTGACAACCATGTACCTGCACGCTCTATTAGAATTAAAACAAGAGTTGCTCCCTGGCTCACTAAAGGAACCAAACTAAAGATTATCCAAAGAAATGATGCCTGAAACACCTGGCACTCTTCTAAAGCCCCACAAGATCAACTCAAATTTCAGCAATATAGGAATGATACAGAAAAATCCATATTACTAGACAAAAAAAAACTTTCTGCCATATCCAGCAGAAACACCACAACAAGCCACAGAAGTTCTGGACGGGTATTAACAAACTCCTCCACCAAGGACAATCCATAACTCCAACCCCAACCCAAATATCACCAGAGTCCACTTCAAACACATTCAACAGTTTCTTTGCAGAAACCATCCAGGCCCTTGCTAGCAAACTTAAACCCACTTGTCATAACGCTGAAACCCTTAATCCCAGTGACATTCTCTCCTTTAGCTTCCAAAAAGTTCCGCCCTCACTCGAGTCCTAATTAAACTCAAATCAACCACCCTTTCAGCTGACCTTCTCCCTGCAGACTACCTGAAAAAGCTGCTGATGTTATAGCATGCCCTGTCTCCATTTTGATAAACAGAACCATAACTAAAGCCTCTATCTGGAAAATATTACATGTCATACCACTCCACAAAGGAGGCAGCTCCATTGAGCTCTGACTATAGACCAATAGCTATCCTTTCCCGTCTGGTTAAAATTATGGAAAAGTGAATCCATAAACAACTCTTACCTTATTCAACATAATTTTCTGGCTAACTCCCAGCATGGATTTAGACCATGCCACAACAGTCAGGAAATCCTTATATGTGGCACATCTCATCACTAAGGGCTTTTCATGCAGAAAAAAAGGAGGTAATTGTCCCACTGTACTCCTCCCTCATTAGACCCACTGTACTCCTCTCTCATTAGACCCATTATAGAATACAACTCACCATTTAGTATGCACCTCTCAAGACATCTGCAACAACTAGAAAGGCCGCAGAAATACCTCACTAAATGAATCACAGGCCTAAAGCAGATGCCCTATGCTGACCATCTAAAAAAACTCCACCTATACTCTGTCACATATTGTCTTCTCAGAGACCATCTCTGCTTAACATACAAGGCCATGCCAAACCCAGAGCTGTTGGACATGCTGCACTTAAAGAAATCCCAATCCCACAGAGGCACATGCTCCAGGGATCTAAACCTTGTCATCACAATAAACAAAACATGCTGGAGGGATAGGTTCCTGACCCAGAGATTCCACAGACTCTGGAATAGACTGCCCATACATGTCAAGCAGAGTGCCTCTTTCGCCCTCTTCAAAAGGAACCTTGATTGGATGGGAGATAGGAAATGCACCCCCGGGGATCGGGTCATCCCCTGCTAGACAGGGGTCCAGGGAAGTAAATACTATGGGAAGAAATAGCCAGGGAATGGTTATGGCTAGGCTTGTATAGGCCCTAGGGCTGATAGCCTAGTACCAACATATGAACTGATCTCAGCAAACTCTCTAGCTGCTACAATCAAATTGCTAGGTTTGCAACAGGAACTCCCTACAGGACACACCATTGTCAAACCCTAAACCTCTTAGGATGGCTAGGACTCCCCATGCTATAATCAACTTACTGTAGCATTCAAGGTCATTAACCATTCAGAAAAAACACCCTCCCTTAAAAACATTATCCATCCCTACAAAAACGCTAGGCCACTTCGTTCCACTACAAAACTTTTGGTTCAATCTGTTAAACCTAACAACCTATCTGCAGAATCTTTGCTTGCAAATTCAGTAGGCAAAACCTGGAATTCGCTCCTATTTGATCTTACTCTGAACCCCTCCCTTAATCGGTTCAAAAATATACAACCCAGTATTTTAAAACTCACTGGTTATGTCCTTGCTCTAACCATGATTGAAGCCTCATCTACTTCCATATCCCTGCAATTTTTATTCACAGTGACTTGCCTCTTACACTAAAAGTTTTGAAAAGAGAAACTAACATCATTGCAGATACTCTATATATAGAGGCTGCACCTATAGATTTGATAAGAGAAACTGTAATATATTTGTATATATTTCTGACTTTAAACAGTATTCTTCATAGGCTTGAAATGTGAGACTGTAACTTGCATGTTAATACAATATGTTTGTTCATATACAGTAACTTGCTTGTCTTTATCTGTTTGTAAGTTTGGAGCTTTTCTCCCCAGGCCTCCACTGAAAATGGACATGTATCCAGTTGGACTATCCCGGTCAACAAATTTAAATTAAAGTAAAATAAATACAAAATAGAGAAGTAGTAAATATAATTTACAGCAAATAGTTTCTAGATGCAAGGTAAAATGAAACTGGCTTTAATAAGACATTTTAGAAGTGGGTTTGGAAAATGAGATAAATGGTAATTTGTATGCTGAAGGAATACTTAATACAAAATAAACAGGAAAAAGAACAAGATGTTTGAAAAACAAGTGACCTTTAATAATTAAAAAAGTGCATATGCTGAAGTGGTTATAAGATATTTAAGGCAGAGTGCAAGTATAGTTGAATGAGGTGGAGCCATGGAAGAATACACACAAAATAAATCTATATGGGCCTTACAAGTTACATATTGTTATGGAGCAGTGCTTCCATAGCAGGTATAACCCGTTTGGGTTCAGGAAATCTCAGCAGTATTGGGAGTACTGTAAACATTCTGGAACATGTTCACTGCTAAGCAAGGGTGTATCTACCTGATGAAGCCCTATGCAGACACTTGGACCCAACGACCAATAAAAAAGAAGTAATTAACCACTAAAGTGAAAGGATCCAGGTGGTAATGGCAAAAGGGCTGTGCTCTGCTATAAAAAATGAAAACTGCCTACCACAGCAGGGGCCTAGGTGGTGTAACTGTAGAAATGCTTTTTCACTCAATGATGCAGTTCTTGGGAGTTTGTCAAAAATGAAGTTGTGGTTTAAAAAGGAAATGGAATTGTCAGGAGATCTATATTTTATAGATGTAGACTTGTCAAGAGATGCATATTGTATTTTGTGATTTTTGATGGTTTTAATAATGAACTACCTGCACTTGCTAGAACAGAACTGTTTTCACATGCATTGGTTCCTCTCAAAAACTGTATTATAGGTTCATAGGTAGGTACTAGGCTATCGGCCCAAGGGCCTACATTAGCCTAGCCAACAAGGTTCCCTGGCTTACGCCACCCAAGAAGGTTATTTTCCTGTGCCACTGTTGAGCAGAGACACAGAAGTGATCCCTGGGGTGTATTTCCTATTTCCCATCCACTCATCAAGATTTTTCTTGAAGAGTGCTAAACTTTGCTTGACATAGATGGGTAGCCTGTTCCAAAGTATGGGAAGTCTCTGGGATAGGAATCTATCCCTCCAGCATGTCCTGTTTATTGTGGTGCCAAGGTTTAGATCCCTAGACCGTGTAGCTCGGAGGGATTGGGATTTCTTTAGGTGAAGCATGTCCAACAGCTCTGGGTTTGACATAGCTTTATACATTAGGCAGAGATCACCTCGGAGTAGGCGATATGCTAGGAAGTAAAGCTGGAGTTTTTTGATGTGGTCAGTGTAGGGCATTTGTTTGAGGCCAGTATTCCTCTTATGAGGTACTTCTGTGGCCTTTCCAGCTGCTGCAGATGTCTTGTGAGGTACATTCCAAAAGGGGTGTTGTACTCTATAATGTGTCTGAGTGCTGAGTAGAGGGAAACAATTACCTCTTTTTTTTTTTTTCCTGGATGAGAACCCTTTTATGATGAGGTGTGCCACATAGATGGACTTCCTGACTACTGTGGTGATGTGACTATCAAAGGAGAGACTACTGTCCACCTGGGTCCCAAGGTCTCTTATCACACATTTGGTGTTAAGTAGATTGCTGCCTATGTGGTAGTTCATGGGTACAGAGTTTTTACCAAAGGGGATGACACTGCACCTTTTGGCATCGAGCTTGAGGCCATGGCTCTGACACCAGGCATCTGTCTCAGTGAGGCCCTTCTATAGGATGTCCACATCATTTGAGGACTTGACTATGGCTCCTAGTTTGCAGTCATCTATGAACTTCATTAGCCAGAGGCCTTCTGTGTTAGCCTGTACTTCAGAGACATAGATACCAAACAGGAGAGGTCCCAGGATGGAATCCTGTGGTACTCGCTTGTCACTGCTTTGAGGTCAGATTTGGAGTCTGCAACTTTTACAGTGTGGGTTCCGTCAGTGAGCCCATTGGCAACCCATCTTGTGATGTAGGGATTTATACCTAGTTTAGTGAGTTTAGCTATAATTCCAGAATCGAGGATGGTGTCAAAAGCCTTGGCGAGGTCAAGATAGGCTGTGTGAACCACTTTACCCTCATCTATGGCTTTGGTGACTATCTCAAAGAAGTTGATCAGGTTCAGGAGGCATGATCTGCCTTTCACAAACCCGAACTGGGTGGGATCCAGAGTTTGGAGGTTACCAATGTCTTTGTTTGAGTTCCATGATATGTTCCATGGCCTTGCAGATCAGGCTAACAGGTCGATAGTTCCCGGGATCAGTTGTGGCTCCCCCTTTGTGGAGTGGGATAACTGTTGCTGTGCACCATTCAGTGGGCACAAAGCCTGATGTGAGGCTATTTTTGAACATGGTGTTTAAGTGGGGAGCCAGTTCATTCTGAAGTTCATGTAAAACGCAGCCTGGGATGTTGTCCGGTCCCATGGATGCTGTGTTTTTGGCTTTAGAGAGTGCAGCTTTTACCTGCGTAGTTGTGATTACAGGGACTTTTGCATTCTTCCTGCACAGATATGGGCCCTTTAGGGGGTGAGAGGGGGTAAAGTTAGCACTGAGCCTATCTGCCAGGATGTTGCCAATATCAGTTGGTTCTGTAATTTTTGTGCCATTGTGCTGTAACTCAGAGCAGATCTGGATGTTGCCATCAAGATTCTCAACATAGCTATAGAGTGCTTTGTGGTTGTCCTTAGAATTAGTGGTGATTTTGTTTTCATAGCTAGCTTTGGAGGATCTTATAAGGGATCTCAGCTTCTTACTGAGGCTGACCAAGGATCTCCTCCACTCATGGGATTTACTCTCTTTTGCAACAGTTTCTTCCTTCTGTTGTACAGTTTGTTTATGGCAGGGGACCACTAGATTGGCTTCCTTTTTTTGGAGGATAGCATCTTGGTTCTGTTTGGGATAGCATGATCCATGCACTCATGTAAGTGCTTATAGAGTGCATTTGGGTAGGATTCAGCAGTTGTAACTGTATTGCCCATCTGCAGAGTTCACCACTTCTGTATTAAGAAGCATGAAGTTGGCTTTGGAGAAACCTTTTACTGTGGTTTCCTTAATGGGGGGTGGGTTTGGGATGTGAATATCAAGGGTGATTAG
Source organism: Protopterus annectens (assembly GCF_019279795.1). Classification (NCBI taxonomy): domain Eukaryota; kingdom Metazoa; phylum Chordata; order Ceratodontiformes; family Protopteridae; genus Protopterus; species Protopterus annectens. The sequence goes on along the minus strand of NC_056747.1, from coordinate 453,636,337 downwards.
CTTATGGTCAGATCGGACCAACGAGGAGTTGACTTCAAGTGGTGAACACTGGTCACTCATGTTGGTAATGACTAGGTCTAGGATATTGTTGCTCCTGGTGGGGGTGTGGATAAGTTGATCCAGGGCATTGGAGTTTATGAATTCCAGAAAGCGTTGAGCTAAGGGGTTGGTACACCAGTAGTTTTCCCTGTTAATGGTGGGGTAGATGAAGTCACCCATTATTAGGGTGTTTGGTTGAACCCTAATATTTTCCAGTACATCAAGAAAAGAGGAGTGGGAATCCTGGGGCATGGTGGGAATCTGTAGCAAGCTACAATTTGGATTGCAGTTTTGACTACACGCTCCAGGGATCTAAACCTTGTCATCACAATAAATAAAACATGCTGGAGGGATAAGTTCCTGACCCAGAGACTCCCCAGACTCTGGAATAGATTGCCCATACATGTCAAGCAGAGTGCCTCTTTGGACCTCTTCAAGAGGAACCTTGACGATTGGATGGGAGAAAATTCACCGCAGGGATCACGTCAGTCGCCCTGCTAGACAGCGGTCCAGGAAAGTAAATAATGTGGGAAGAAATAGCCAGGGAATTGTTATGGCTAGGCTTGTACAGGCCCTAGGGCTGATAGCCTAGTACCAACCTATGAACCTATGAACCAGAGTTGCACTTGGATAACCTCGGATGCATTATGCTGAGCACCTAGCCTGGAGGTGTGGGATATCCTTAATGGCACATGATGGAGTGGAACTCACTCTCTCTGTTTAAGCAACTTGGAATAAAAGAATAAAAAAACTATTATTTTAAAACTACTAACTACTACTAACTTCCTAGGAGTACTGAACCAGGTTTACTATGCTTCTTTCTGTTTGGACTGCTGTTTAGATTTGGGGAAACCTCTAACTACAGAGGAAACTGAATCAGCACTCTAGTATGCTCATCCTTTTCTGTTTTATTGATTCTGGACTTGAGTTGTATTCAAACCCAGTAACAGTAGTGCACTTTTTCTGGGTCTGTAATTGAGACAAATTACAGCCTGCTTTTCTAGAGACAGTAAACTCAAATTGTGATAACTTACCTGTGTCATCTACAGCAAGTGAATTGATTTATTTTTATTTTTTGTGACTTTGTTGTAATTAAGCTATATCATTCTATAGAAGTAGTAGGGATGAGACTGTGCAGTTATTCTGTTGTCAATAGTTTAAAATATTTCTTTAATTCTTCTCTGTGCAGTTTCTAGCTTGTACATCTAATTGAGCTTTTATACATTTTACTTGACTTCTTTCATTCAGTTATAAAATCTTATGTCTGTTGACTTGTTAGTTTATAAAGGCTGATGCAAATGGTGACACCCACCTTTTTTGAAGAGGGATAGACTGAGCTATGATAAATTGATATCTTTATTGACTGATGTAAAAATGTGAACACTGGGACCTTGATGCCAGATTGTTTGGCTGGCATCATTTTGTACCATGAAATCAAAGGTACATTGGTACTTGATGGATATCTGTAGTCACTCCTAGAATATGCTCTGCATATGTATGTAAAAGATCATTTTGGCTAAGTCTTGGTTACTGCTGGTAAAATTTCTACAGATTGCATTAGGCACAGGCTGAAGTGGATGAACTTCTGATGAGCCAGTGATTTTAACTCTGTTTTGTAGCTGTACAGTGTAAACCTTATTTTGGTGTAGCAAATGTTGGTGATAACCCAAGGCACATTTGCTATATGATCTTAAGGCCAGTTACCCTCCCATATTTATTTAATGGTCCCTTTCTTTGCTGGTCTGTGGTTTTAGATGATGAGACTGGTGCCCACTGACCGTCATATATATATATATAAGTAGTAGCAGTGATGTGGGATTCAAGCCCTGTAGCCCCTACACAAGTTAAGAGCCTTCTTTGATGCATTTTATTTGACACTTGCCCTAATGTACCTCAGTTACCAGATCAGTGTCTTAACAGGAAGCTTAATCAGCTAAACAAACCAGCAGGTGTGAAAGTCTGGGTACAAAATGAAGGAGTTTGTGAATATGCAGGTATTCTGCATGGGTTGAAAAGTACATAGGGATTTGGACTTGGTCTTTGGCTCTGCTGTTTGGCCATGGAATTGGCTGATAATCATTGATAGATCCATTCCATTCCTTTCCCATTAAACAGAAGAATATTTACTGGGAAGGGTTCTTGTTCAGACAGCCTTCAGAGATGATTTGAGGTTTTCTGCTTTAGTTTTCCTTGGTCTAAACCTCATACCCAGTGAGGGGAAGGGCAAGTATTGGAATCACTTTTTGAATTGGGAAACTGAGACTAGTTCAAGTATCTTTAAGGATTATCTAATGTCACTCAGTTTCCATGATGATTTTTCTGACCAGAGAAAATATGCCTGAAATTTTCACAAAGAAAAAAGACAAACACCTCAACTAAACATAGTAGACTGTGTAATGACTCTGGTTTAAGCCCTGTTAATTGCAGGGATAAAAGCATTTAGCCCAAGTGAATCATTAAACTGTCTACTATGTTTAGTTGAGGTGTTTGCCTTTTTTTTTTCTTTGAAGAGTTCAGACATTTTTTCCCTGTGGTTATTTTTTTAAATGCCCACTGGAACTATATGTTTTTGTTTACAATTATTTTCTAAATGCATTTCTGGTCCCTTAAAAATGTGATCACCATGCTTTGTTTTCTGTTCTCTGTTTAAGAGTCCATATAATGCACCTTAATTCCCAGGTAAGTCTGAGTACCAAGAGTGTGGAGTTTTCATTTAAGTTTTTGATGGGAATGTGAAGCTATGCCACAAGCCTATTAGCAGAACCTCTTTTGAGAAAGTCCTTGGTTAAATATTGCATATTTCTGATATGACTGTAACTAGATAGTTTGTTATTCATCACCTATGACTATTATTCAAATTAAGCTGCACTCCAAGCACCTATTACTTGTGAAAGAACCTGGTACTTTTAAGCAATCCCAAATGAGAACATCAGGCCTTCTATGTGCTATCAGTTTATCTACATATAAATTTATGCATACAAATTGAGCATCTGCAGCCATAGCCTACTTCTAAAATAACATGGTTCTCCAGTTACCTTTCAAATAGATTCCAGATTGTTAAATGCATAAATTCTTGTTCTTCCTTACTATCTTAAAACAGGTATTCCCCAAGGTTCCATACTATAGCCACTGCTTTCCAACATATTTACCAAAAACCTACACTTTGCCAAATGCCAGGCATCCATCCTACAATATGCAGATGACTCCACTTTAATCTGTACTGCCAATAATCCAATTATTCTACAACACATCACCCAAGTGTCATTTTCGTTAGCTGAAAGCTGGCTCAGTAACTCCCAGCTTCAACTCAATCCAAAAAAAGCTGTTATTCATCCCCAAAGCCCTAACACCTCAAACAGGATTTGTTATTAACAGTCTCTGATAACACCCCTATAAAAATCATCCCCCATACCAAACTACTACGTATGACAATTGATAATAACCTGAAATTTGACTTGCATGTGCAACAGGTTATCAAAAAAAAAAAAACTTGCCAAAAATTAGGGACACACTACAGAACAACGAATTACTTACTGATTCATCCAGGAAAATCCTGACCTCTACACTCTAAATTCCCACTTTACTGTATGCCTCCCCAGTTCAGTTTAGCCTTCAAGTTTCCAAGCAATGCAATTTCAGCTAAACCAGCTACAATACAATAATAAATTTGCCCCAACTTAAAGCAACTCACACTCACCTTCTCCTAGTCCACAAATTAATATAAAACCCTACTAAACTTATTGTGTACATATGCCCCGCTAGGCCAGTTCCATCTGAAAAAAAGAATGCTCCTCTCTTCCTACAAACCACATCTGTCAGCAGGAGTCTGTCTCCATTCTAACTATGTAGCCTGCTCTTAAAATTCCTTCCCCTTAGCTCCTAAACATGCTAGCAACCTTGCCAGTTTCAAGACCAGTCTAAAAAATATCTCACACTTTGTGCAGATACAGGTCCAGGACCATCTTTAAATCTGATACATGGCCACGTACTTTTACTATCCCTTTCACAATCTGAATCACTACACTGCCATATCTTAGCAAGTATTAATGGCCTAAAATCAAAAGTAGTTCACACATTGCCATACTTCTAACATATTATCTTCTACCTCCTCATTATACCCAATACTTACTACTATTTATTTCACCTCTAGTGTCAGTCCATAGCATTTTCATCTCTCTAATACTAATCAGCTGTCTCTCTCCATGTCCTAAATTTACCCTACTGACATTACTCCTCCTCCTCTCATTCTAGCACTTTGTCTATTTTGGTATCCGAATATTCGATTTCCCACCCCAACATATTAGAAATATAGTTAGTATTTTGAATAACTGCATATTTTGCTTGACACAGGTTATCCATTTGAAAGTCTCTTGATACTTGCAGTACATATTGCATTTTTGATCATAACCTCTCCTAGCAATATTCTGTAAATGTATTTCAGTCTATTGTGGGGACTCTTAACCCATTGAATATAAAGTGCACTCTAATCAATTGTAAAGAGTTTTATCTATTGTGGGGCTTTACTTCATTATGTTTAATTACTTATCAGCTATTGTAAAATGTTCTTGTGTGTTTGTAGAGCCTGTCTCCCCAACTCCTTATAAAATATTTAATTTGTTTTTGGGACTTTCTCCCCTTGTATATAATTTCCATCAACTACTGTTTAAATATTTTTTGAATCTGCTGTAGAACTTTTCTCCCTGGGCCTCTACTGAAAATAGGTCATTGGCTCAGTTAGACCAAAGGACAAATAAAATTTAAAAAAAAGCTTGTGTTAGTTGGGTAGTTTTGATCTGATGGAAGTCTGATTATGGATGAAAGTTCTATTCATCTGCAATAAAATCCTTCATTATAAGGAAATGTAAGTCTGTTTTTTTTTCTCCTTTGAAATAAATCACTTTCAGTCCTGAACTCCACCAGCAGAATGTTTAGGTTGGATTTCTAGAACTGTTTTTCTTGGGCATCTGTCATTTATAGTATACAAGAGATATGAATAGCAGTTTAAGCACCTCCTCTAGGTTGTTAAAGGCCTTCTAAATGCATCCTTGTATCGCCCGACTCTTCTGTGTGCCTCTCTATTATTTGCAAGATGCAATTAAATTGAGGATGGTTTCCTTTTTGGTGGTTGTCAGCAAGTTTCATTCCAGCATTGCAGTCTTGTTTCTAAAACAAAAGTGCAACCACATGATTTTGTCCTTTGCATGAGTATAAGGTACAATTCTCACGTCTGTTCATCAATTCTGCAACCATTCACTTAAGCTGCAACTCTTAAGCATTTAAGATGTTTGCAAAATGAGCATGCTAAAGTCCTATACCTAATCGCACACAGTGGTAATATAGGTACTAACCAAGGCTCCTTCTCGCACCAGTCCTCAGAGCACTGCCTCCTCATCAGGATGGAGTTCTGCTTAAATCATCCTCCATCCAAGCTTTACAGTTTCTATCCCCCATCTGCACACTCTGCTAGTTGACTCATGTTTAACTAGTCTCCTGTATGGACCAGTATTGACATTTGTTTGTTGGCCGGTAAGTGAAGTGGTTCATTACTCTTCAGCCGTATAATTGGGAATTCAAGGTATAGTACATGTAGTATTTACAGACAGTTTAAAACAGCAAATCATGTGACATGTTTTTTGAGATGAGGGACAGAACTGGAGCTCCCAGAAGGAACCCACACAGACAAATAGCCAGCCGAATTTCTTTTATTAAAATACAATCTCAGTCTCTAGCACCTCAGCTTACACTAATCCTTCAAGAAGCAAGGACAATGTAAAAAAAAAACACCTTCCTTGTATCCCAGCAGCACACACATCATCTCATAAAACAAACAATTAATTAACCCCACTTTAAAATAATTCAATTTAAAGTACCTATTCACTATTAAATTAAATATTTCCAGCAATATTCAGTATTTAGACCACTAGGGGGTCAACATAAAAAATTTCAATATAAATAATGCTTCTTTATATAACAATTTGTTATATCAAAACCTACAACACATTGCACTTTCTAAAATTGTTGCCTGTAAACCTTCTGCACTACTATGAAATTTTTTAAAATGAAGTGGTAAAGGGCTTTTAAGTCCAGCTGTCCTGATATCTCTCAAATGTTCTTGTAGCTGGGTCTTGAAATCCCTTTGTTTGTCCTACATAAAAAAAAAAATCACAGTTGCATTTAATAGCATATATTACCCCTTCAGTGAGCTTTCTTATCAAAAGATATACCATTTATTTTATCAAAAGAATTAACTATGTAAGCACAGCAAATACACTTTTTAGATGGAACAGTGCCCGCATTATTCATAATTCTTGTCATCTTATCCACGGGTCTAATAAATTTACTTTGGACTACCATGTCCTTAATATTTCTACCCCTAATATAGGAAAAAATTGATGGCTTGTGTAACAGCATGTAAATCTTTATGGGCTGGGTTCACGAAGGCTTGCACAGAGTCTAAGAGTAGAGTAAGACTCCATGCAGCCAACATGCCTGCTGAGCTATGCAGGAACAGCTGGTAGGGGCATGCAACAGAGCTCCTAAAACAAGTCTTACATGGACAGGGCTTGGATATGCAAATTACCTCAATTGCAGGCAAAAGCTATGCAAATGAGGTAAATTCGCGATCCAGGAAACCCGAACCTGTCCGAGTAAGAGCAGTGTTATTTGCAGAAATGTACTCTGTTGACAACTGAGTACCGTTCTGCAAGTAGCAAAACGGAGCTGTGATGGCATCAAATAAAGGCTGCATCCAGTTGAGGAAGCATGCCAATGGCCAAATATATGGCCATTGGCAATGATCACTGATGCAAAATAAAAGTATTTTCTTTTATCCAGATCGCCGATGTTTAAGTGCAGCACCGCGCAAATGCGCTGTGCTCTAAAAAACAGAAGACCAATAATTAAAATCCACAAATGTGGATTTTATTGTAATTCTTAATTTACAATGCAAGGGAATGGCAGGCCGAAGACAACATGGCTACCGAGTAGAGGTTGCTAAGGGGTGAAGCTCAGTCTAGGAGATGTAACCAAGCATTAGTATGCAATCCTATGCAAATGAGGGTAAGGATAGTGAATCCCAAGTTTACATAGCAAATGAGCACAGACAGTGGAGTGTAGGAGTAGGATAAGGGGAGTATCGGAGTAGAAGATAGGTGATCTCACGAGGGGGGTATGTATGAAAGAAGTGAAGCTCATTGGAGCAGAGTGGCATGTGTTTGCTGTCAGTTACTCATCACTGGAAGAGGTGTGTCAACAGGTACCCTAGCTAAAGGCAAGAAATTGAAGGTGCATGCCATGGCTAACACTAAAGTTTCTTGTAGAGTGCTTGCAACGTGGTTGCGCGTGGGTGCGGGCTTGTATATTCGAGTAAGACTGTGTGCGCTCATTTAAGCTGGAGTAAGCATGTCTAAGGTTCTTTAAACTTGTGTAAGCGCGTTTGCACCTGTGTGCGCACGTTTAAGCAAAGTAAAGCAAGTTTTAGTCCGTGTAAGCATGTGTGCACGCATGTGAGCTGGTGTGCACGTGTTTGCGCTTGTGTGCGCAGTGCTGCCCCCCTGAAGAAACAAAGTGAAAAGGAAGCACAACAAATAGTAGGAAGTTAACCAGGGAGTACTAGCAGATGAGAACAATCAGAATCAGGCAATTACACAGGCAGTACACTAGCCCAGCCCAGCACTTAAAACTCTGCAAACATTCTACTATGTTTCTCTGAGACACTGCAACACTACAGTAAGCTAATAGAAGTGAAAACTGAAAAAGCTTTACTGAGACAAAGAAATGTTAGGGGCTGCCATTGCTGTTATAAGGCGACATATGCAACATGCTGAGGGTGGTGACAATGCGAATGCTGCTGGAGAACCCACAGTGAGGAGACGGAGAAGAGTGTACAAGCCCAAGGTAACCCATCAGTGGCTACATGAGCTGGAGATAGTGGAGCGCTATAGAGTGGACAGAGACCTCATGCAGCAAATTGTTGACCTGTGCAGGCCAAGCCTCACACACAGAACCAACAGAGGGGAACCCATCCCAGTGGAAACCAAGGTATGTGTTGATCTAAGAATATTAGCAACAGGTACCTTCCAGAGACCAACTGGTGATATGATGGGGATATCACAGGCATCAGCATCCAGGGTACTGCACCAGTTCCTGGATGTCATGTCAGCGATCTTGTATATTTCCCCAATTCCCGTGACATATTGGCCAGCAATATGCGTCTCTTCCAGCAAATAGTGGAATACCCTGAGGTAGTGGGTGCAATAGACTGCACGCACATATGCATCAATGCACCAGCCGGTGAGCGGGATAGGGTCTACTTCAACCGCAAGGGCTTCCCCTCCATCAACTGCCAGGTTGTGTGTGATGCCCAGGGCATAATAATGAATGTGTGTGCTGGCTGCCGTGGAAGCTACCATGATTCCCATAACTGGCATCTGACACAGCTGTACCAGACATTTGCCAATGGGGACATCCCTCATGGTCACCTAGTGGGGGATGCTGGCTATGCACTGGAGCCGTGGCTGATGACACCCATCAGAAATGCACACACACCTGAACAGGAACGCCATAATGAGGTACACGCACAAACACGAAATGTAATCGAGCGTGTGTTTGGGCTGCTCAAGTCATGGTTCCAGTGCCTCCACACATCTGGTGGAGCCTTGCAGTACTAACCAACTACATGTACCCAAATTGTCATGGTATGTGCTATGCTACATAATACAATCCTGTGAAAACAGCTGCAGCAGGACCAGCATAGGCCCGGGCCAAACAGCCCCCCACCATTGCCAATGCCATCACAGGCAGAATGTGACTCAGAGGAGGAACAACCTGAGCCTGCCCCAGTAGGTAGAAGGAGGTGTGCCCAGTATGCTTTGGCCTTGGCAAAGAGGCAACGCATAGCACATACACTGGCTCAGTAGGAACCCTGGAAATACCTCTCTCTGACATGCACATATAGTAAAAGGGATGCCTAACTTGACACTACCTGTTTTCAAACATGTATAGGGAGTGTAGTATGTGCATCCGACATAGGCAGCCCTGCAGCACCACCTGAGGCATGATTGCCATGTGTTAAGCAATATAAAGCAGTGCTAAACAGCTTTTACCACCATTCAGTATATGTAAACAAAATTGCACACACTAACTAGCACAACTGTGGTCAATGTTGAGCAATATTGTGCAACATTCAGCAATGTTGGTTAACGGTGAGCAATGTTGGACAAGCTTGGTCTAAGTTGGGCATAGTTGAACAAAAGCCAACATGCTCATATTTGTTCTACTGGCTCTTAAGCAGTCTGGTCTGCTCAGTATGAAAATATAAATCAGTGACAGGCCTCGAACCCAGGATACTGTGCACTATAGTCATAGTACTGAACCACTAAACCATGACAGTATTTCAGTGGTCAGCCTGTATGAAGAAATGTTGATAAGTCTATGCAAAGTATCTCATGGAAACCCTGCAGGCACAGCATAATCCCTGTCAAATTATGACACAAAGGTGAGCCCTGCAGTAAGAATAGAACCTGATTTTCAACACACATGTAGTATAACTGTTAATATTGGTCATGTTCACACACATCAACAAATGTAGTGGACCTCAGACAGCAACATACTGAAAGGTCACACTGGGCATGCTCACACACTTGAATAAATGAGACAAATGTCAGGCAACAAAACACTGAAAGACCGAACTGGGCATGCTCACACACTTAGGCCATGTCTGAGTACAGCAGTGGGCCACACACGGCAGTTGCATGTGTTAACCCATGAACCTCTCACTATTCAGTAATCTGCCCTGTGCACACAGTTATATGACAACATACACATATATAATATAGTGGAACCCTGTCATAATCAACTATGTTCTGCAGATACCTAAGTTGTTCATAGAAAGTGGGAAAGCAAAGAAGATAAAAAACTGCAATCAGTATCCTCAATAAACAATGTGCATTCCGAACATTATCATAGGTTCAGAGGTTGATACTAGGCTATCTGCCCTAGGGCATGTATAAGCCTAGCCAGAGTGTGTTTGGCTTTCACAACCCTGTCAGATTAGTAGACTGTGCATGTGAATAGTAGGTCACGCAAGATAGCCCATTTACGTTTAGTCTGTTGTGCCTCTGTCTAGCAGGGACCCAGAAGATATCCCAGGGGTAAACATACAATCACCCATCCACTTGTCAAGATGTCTCCTGTAGGTGGTCAGTGGGGGGGCTCTGCCTATGCGGGACTGGGATCTCATTCCAGAGTGAGTGGAGCCTCTGGGATAAGAATCTGTCCCTCCAGCATGTCCTATTAATATCTGTGCTGAGGTTTATGTCCCTGGAGCATGTAGCTCTAAGGGATTTGGATATCCTGAGGTGGAGCATGTCCATTAATTCTGGGTTGGACATGGCTTTAAACAACAGGCACAGATCACATCCGAGTAGGCGGTAAGTGACTGAGTAGAGCTGGAGTGAGTTTAGCCGAACTGCGCAGGGCATCTGTGCGAGTCCCCAGATCTACTTGGTGAGGTACTTTTGCGGCCATTACAGTTGCTGCAGGTGTCGGGTAAGGTACATCCCAAATGGGGCATTGTATCCAAGCATGGGCTTGATGAGCATAGGGGCACAATGACCTCACTTGATCTACATCCTTATGGGATAAGGTGGGCTATATAGAAGGTCTGTGTAACCACTTTGGCAACGTGATTGTCAAAGGCGAGAGTACTAACTACTCGTGTCCCCAAATCCCTAATAACTCCTACCGTACGTAATGGATTACCACCTATGTGGTAATGTGTGGGCACTTTGTTATTCCCAAAGGGGATGACTATGCATCTAATGGCATTTAGCTGTAGGCCATGGCTCTGGCACCAGTCATCCATCTCTGTGACACCCTTTTGGAGGATGCTTGTGCCAGCTGGAGAGTTGATTATGGCACCCAGTTTGCAGTCATCTGCGAACATGGTCAGCCATATTCCTCCTGTGTTAGCCTGTACGTCAGAGAAATATATACTGAACAAGAGATGTCCCAGGACTGAGCCTTGTGGGATGCCACGTGTAACTGGTGTATAGTCAGACATGGCACCTGCAATACTGACCATGTGGGTGCTATCCCTGATCCAGTTAGCAATCCATCTTGTGACATATGTGTCTATATCGAAGCTGGTGAGCTTATGTATAATGGCCGAGTGGGGTATTGTGTTGAAGGATTATGCGAGGTCCAGGTAGGCTGTGTGGACAACTTTCCTTACGTCTATGGACCTGGTAACTGTTTAAAGAAGTCGAACCGGTTCAAGAGGCAAGATCTGCCCACAACAAAGCCGAATTGTGTAGGGCCAGTGTCTGTAGGTTCCAGATGTCTGTGTATGAGTTCCATGATGATACGCTCCATAGCTTTGCAGACCAGGCTAGTTAGGCTTATAGGGCGATATTGTCCGGGGTCCGTTGTGGCACCACCTCTGTGAAGCGGGACCACTGTTGCTGTACGCCATTCCTTGGGTACATATCCTGTAGTAACTCTGATATTGAACAGTGACTTAATGTGAGGGTTATGTTCGTCATGAAGCTAGTGTAAGACGCAGGCTGGGACACCATCCAGTCCCATTGATGTGGTGTTGTCTGCTTTAGAGAGGGCAGCACTCACCTGTTGATCTGTGATGTCAGGGAGGCTACACTCTGTTGGGATGGACATTTGCTCTTTAGGAGGGAGACATTTGCACTGAACCCGTTTGCCAGGATGTTGGCAATGTCTGTGGGTTCAGTGTATGTTTTGTCAGTATGCAGTAACTCACAGCATATCTGGGAGTTTCCACCCAGGTTCCTGACATAACTAAAGAAGGCCTTGTGATTGTCCTTGGTGTCTGGTGCAATTTTCCATTAGAAGTGGGCCTTAGATGAATTCATGAGTGATTGTAGCTTTTTGCTAGTTCTGATCAGAGATGCCTTCCCTTTTTGGAATTGTGCTCTATTATGTAGTAGCCTCCTCCTTTTGTTGTATAGCTTATTAATGGCCAGGGTCCACCAGACAGGTCCCCTGCCTTTGGAGGAGTGAGTCTTGTTATTTGGGATAGTACGATCCATGCATTCCAGTAGGTGTCCATAGAATGCGTTTGTAAAGGATTCAGTGGTCTGGAATGCGTTTGTAAAGGATTCAGCAGTCTGAGCCATATTTACCACTGTCCCAGGGTCTTTGAATGATACCACCTTGGTTTGCAGAAGTGTGACGTTTGCTTTTGAGAAGTTCTTCACTGAGATTACCTAGGATGGGGGTGGGGACGGGATAGGGATGTCCAGTGAGATAACTGTATGGTCTGACCTTACCAATGAGGGGTATGTTGGTGATGATCAGGTCCAATATGTTTTCCCCTCTTGTGGGTGTGGTGACCAGTTGTGCCATAGCATTTGAGTTTATAAATTCTAGCAACTGTTGGGTGAGGGTGTTGGGGCTTGAATAGTATTCCCAGTCAATGTTTGGGTAGTTGAAGTCACCCAATATAATGGTGTTTGGGGAGACCTTCATATTCTCCAGTGTTCCCAGGAAAGCCAAGTGGGGTTCCTGAGTTTGGGATGGTGGTCTGTAGCAGGCTACAAACTGAAAGGCAGTTTTGCCCACTGTTAGTTGCACATGTATGGTCTCCGATGCTTCGTGCAGTGCTACTAACCTGGAGGTGTGTGTATCTGTGATGTATATGGATACTCCCCCTATTTTTGTTGGCTGGTCCAAGTCTTGTGGCCAAAAAGCATGGTATGAAGTATAACCTGGTAGTGCTGGTGTGCTTTTGGGAGCCTGAACCAGGTGTCTGTTACTGCACAGATGCCGACATTCTCCATACTGAGGAGAGTCCTGAGTGCGTGCATTTTGAGGGTTAGACATCTGGTGTTGAGCAGCATTACCCTTAGTTTCTTTTACCTTGTAACGTCTATGGAGGTGGGTTTGTCTTTTGAGCCTCGCTTAAAAAAGGCACTATGGGGGTGGCAAAGAGTCTTAGCCAGTATTCAAAAGCCCAGGGGTGACAGGTGCAAGCCGTCCATAGCGAAGCTATGTGGTATGTCGAGCATGTCATCCCAGGCTGACAGACACTGGATCCCCTTTGAATGACACCAATATGTTAGCCAACTGTTAAAAGTGATCAGTTTGTCTGTATACTGTGACATCATTCTTGGTGAGGGTAAGATTCTACACAGGGTCAGGGTCATACTGGCCTGGGCTACATGATCAGAGAGCTCCTCTATGTCTCGTCATGTAGTGCAGGGAGGAACGTTTGAGGTTATTCACACCAGCATGGACAATGATGGAGCCATTTCTGTACTTGCTTTGGAGTGACCTGAGTGCATGTGTTATGTGGCAGATCCTGGCACCTGACAGACAGCTCAAAGTGACCTTCTCCTTGTTCAACCTGGTGAGTGGGACGTCAGTGTGTCTGACAATGTGTCACCTATTACAAGTGTATTAGGTGTTGTTTAGCCCTAAGGGCAGTGACTGTGTGGCACACTGACTTTGTGAACTATGTGATATGTGGGTATTGTTGTGGGGTAGCAGTTTGGGTGTCTGCTTTGGAGGTCTCTGCTGCTTAGGCAGAGTTTATTTAGATCCTCAGAGTATGTTTTTGTGTGGTAATGTATTTTGATTGCTGTCGCTATAGGTCTATGTGAGACTGGATTTGTGGTGTTTGTGGTTACCTTCACCACCTGATAGACTGTGCCAGTCATGGGTCGAGAGAGCTCAGCCTCCTGTTTGTCTATATAGTTGCATCTCTCACATATATCTGAGTTTGTTGGGAGGAGGAGAGGGTTGTCTGTGTACATAAGGCAGTTGTAACATTGCGTCAAAATTCCAATATTCACCAGCTGGACTGGAGAGTGCACACGAAACTGACCTTTGGACATGCCAGGATATTATGATGACATACTCTGTTGACTGATCACAAAGGATCAGTAGTGTTAAGTGTGTAAAAGTGTATAACAGGGGTTTAGTGCTCAGGTTTGCCGGTGTTTTGGAAAGATTATCTGCGAAGGAGTCCAGACTGAACCATGACACCTCCTTCAGCTATGTCATAAATAGCAATGTACACTCATATATGTCCTGAGTCAGGGCCAACTGTACCTGACTGACAATGCCGACATCCTGTCAGACAGGCCCATATATACATACCCACCTCCCACTGACAAAAGGCCCTATCATCATACCAGGAGATATCACATGTAGAATGGGTAAACAGCTCCCCCCAAAGCTGAAAACATGTAATCCATTGGATTACATTGTTTCCCTATATGTGTAATGAGTGAACTACAGAACAAACAGACCCTGCACCTGAACAGTCTGAGCCTCACCCTCTCTACAGGATCTGAAACTGTTGAATGTGTTACAGCAACATATGGCACACCCCACAAGTGTTTGTGCACAACAGACCATGGGAACTATAGTCCAATAAGCCAATGAAGTCTGATCTGCAAGGCCATGGAGTCCATCATGATTGAAGTCATAAACAGAGCTGTTGGAAGCCGACAAACACACAACCCTACCAACAGTGGTATGTTCATGGGCGGATCATGGTTCCCAAACCTGCTAGACTGTTTGCAAGGCAGCCACCTAGGACATACATCAATGAAAGGAGCTACACACGTCCCACATAGACTTTGAATAGCCCTTTATCAACATCCCAGACACGTCGTATCCACAAAATCAACAATCTGTGCATAAATATGTATTGTCATATAAAGGAATTGCAATTTGTCCACAGATAGATCACACAAGCTAAGAATTGTGGAGTCCTGTTCAAGCTGTTAACACCTGCTGACCCACATGGTTCATTCCTGGGATTGCATAAAACAAAGTGTACACACATTACCACGTCCAGTCTGATGATGTCAGCATCCTATAAATATAGCAGGAGAAAAGAAACCACCTAGTAAAGCATATAGCGTGTCGTGTTAATGCGCATCTCTCTAGTATCATAACATAGTCAGATAGGGGTTTGAATCCTGCAATTGGTGTGTGTGTGTGTGTGTGTGTGTGTGTGTGTGTGTGTGTGTGTGTGTGTGTGTGTGTTCCTTTGAGAGGAATGCCCTGTTTGGAGACTAGGGAAACACCTTAAAAGAGGTTTATTCCTATTGGCAAGTCTGATGATGTCAGCATCCTACAAATATAGCAGTGGACATGAAAACCTCAGTAAAGCATATAGCACGTCGTGTTAATGCGTATGTCTCTAGAGTCATAACATAGGTAGGGGGTTTGAATCCTGCAGTTGCTGAGTGTGTGTGTGTGGGGGGTGTATGTGCCTGTATGACTTCCTTTGAGAGGAATGCCCTTTTTGGAGACTAGGGAAACGCCTTAAAAGAGGTTTATTCCTCTTTGGCAAGTCTGATGATGTCTGCATCCTACAAATATAGCAGGAGAAAAGAAACCACCCAGTAAAACATATAGCATGTTGTGTTAATGTGTATCTCTCTAGTATCATAACATAGGTAGGGGTTTGAATCCTGCAATTGCTGACTGTGTGTGTGTGACACTGTTGGTCAATGCGGTGTGGGTTCTGCTTTTACTATGGTATGACATATCAGGATTAAAACAGTATGTGCATTGCACACATCAGATATCTGTGTGGCAAATAAATATATGTACATGTGACCTCAATTAGTACATAGGTGTGAAGCCTGCATACTACATGAATACATTTGTTACCTTTGACAGATTGTACCACTGCTTCTCAGATCATAGGTCACATATGTATGTATGTGACAAGGCCGGCCACTGTAGTGATCTGTGGCCAAGTTTATCTGTGTCACACACACCGATGACAGTTTCTATAGACTAGTGTGAGTGAGGGTACATGCCTGGGGTATATGTCAGACATGTTCATACACAACAAAGTCTGGCAATAATGGACAGTCATTATAGGTGTACAACAGCCTTATGGATATGCATACAGGCCCCTAATTTCTTATGTGATACACCGTGGGACTTCACAATACCTTTGGATATGTGGATAACAAAGGACAGATGACACAACACTTGGTACCGGACATACATGTTGGGAGCTACCACCTATGTGGTACTGTCGGGATAGTATGTATAGTAAATGTGGATGACTATGCTATAGTTGGCTTAGAGCTATACAGCATGTGTTGGACAACAGGTATCTGTCTGTATGATACCTTTGTGTAGGATATGTGTCCCATCCAGAGAATGCATTGTAGGACAATGCATGCATTTCCAGATGTGGATGGACATATCCCTAGTGTGTTTGCATGTACCTAAGAGGGCTATATGCCAAACAGGTGTGGTCCCAGGAATGGGTGGCAGTCAATACCACTGGTTACTGTTATAGTATAGTACCGGAAGGATCCAACTGTTACTGAGTTCCCTACATCTGTGTGTCAGTTGTCAGGACATCATCTAATGATTGGTTATAGTCAGGCTGTTGAGGTTGTGTATACTACCAGAATGCAAAACATTGACAGATAGTAACAGTATCACCCACAGCATAGTGTCAAACCATGTCATATGCACATGTGTACCCATGTTAGAACATATCTGTAGTAGAATGCATACTGGCCACAGAGAGATACTATGAGATGTTAACACTGGGTAATACAGGGTATGTCATACGTCCCATGTGTCCACTATGCACGTACATGGAGACAGTGCACCCCCACCATGTTCACAGATGTACACCTGCTAATCTGTACTGCACACATCACACACGTACTGTCCACTCACTAACACATGCTGGCAACACTATACACTTCAGCCAAGTGGCACATGGGCGGACAATACATACTCAGACTTAACACTGGTGTAAACAATACTACACTGACAATCATAGCTTTGATGCATCATGCCTGCTCAGATATACCTACAAGGATATCATTACACTTTCCTGTTGACAACATGCTAACATTGCTACACTGCTATGTCACCCTGTGCATCAGCACCATGTTAGCCTGTTCCTGCATCAATGTTACAGATGACAGGAGGTGGCACAGGTTTCATCATATGCACAGGGTGTGTTGTTGGTTTGCTAGAGCCCGACATTTACCCATCCAATCGACATGTATGTGTGTGTGTGTGTGTGTGTGTGTGTGTGTGTGTGTGTGTGTGTGTGTGTGTGTGAGGGACAACAGTACAGCATGGGCCAATGTTGATGTAATGTGTGTGTGTATGTGTGAGCCCTAGGTATTTGGTTTATGTGTGTGTGTGTGTGTCTGCATGCACACAGCTCCACCATGTGGCTGCCATATACGGGAGGCTGTGGGACAGCCACAGACTGTACCTGCCAAGCTGTATAGATCATTGTCTCTGGACACGGCACCTGTGCCTGGCAGGAGTGCTATGGACAGTATCGGGTACCAAGCCTGACTGGGTACTATCATCAGAGGCAGAGGTATGTCGACTGGACCCATGTCCCTGCTGGGACTGGCTAGAGCCACGTGCACGTGGTCTACTAGGACGGTCAATCGACAGGCCAGCCCCAGCATTGCTGGGGCTGGTACTGCCACTACAGGAGCGGCTGTGATCTGTGGGTCATCTGTGACAACTAATAAAGAAATAAAGTCCAAACCACCACACTGGTAATAAAATCGATTCTTTTTACTTCCAACCACAACAGATGAGCGCTTTCGTCTAATAGATAGACTTCATCAGATCTGATGAAGTCTATCTATTAGACGAAAGCGCTCATCTGTTGTGGTTGGAAAAAAAAGAATCCCATTACTTGGTTTGGTATCAGTTCCATTTTCATCTGTGACAACTGCCAGCCTTTGATGTTGCTGGCATACATCCGCGTCGACATCTCAACCATCCCGCATGGTCCTGGCTCATGGAAAACACATTGTGGAGGGCATCTAATGTCTCCCGCCAATGTCTATCAATGACCTCTGTGTAATTACGGATGGCACCGGCAAGGTCACGGATACTGTCATTGATAGCGGTGTTATGAGCCCTCTGCGCCCTTAGTCCCTGTCTGGTGTACCGTTCCATATGTGCCTGTGCCTGCATTACAGCCCGGAAAATACCTGAGGTTATAAGACCTGTGGGGTCACATCTGCCAGGGACATTACAACCAGTGGTGCTCCCATGAGAACCCCTGGACATCTGCCTATGTGGTACCATTCCAGGAATCTGGGTATGGCTGCTGTGACGGGATGCATGTGCCATGGATACCACATTATCCTGGTCAATGCTAACTGTATACTGTCTCTCGGCTAAGGCCATTGGTGATGAGGGATGTATTGGCAGTATGAGTGTGCGCATAGATGTGGTGGAAAGCTGTGTACTGCCGATTGGCAGACCAATGACAGACCCTGTCAAACCTGCCTGTGCCACAATACATGTATCATCATCGCCACTATTTGTGGCAGTGACTTCAGGTTCCCTGCTGCATTCAGCCAACCCAACCTCAGCACCTGTGAGAGGAAGACAGGAAACGCACTTTACAATCTGTACATGATGTTATCACACATGCACACAAATACACTCCTCACTACAGCAGATACACACACACACACACACACACACACACACACACACACACACACACACACACACACACACACACACCAGCAATCCAAAACATACCCAATATTGGTTGAAGGTGGGTGACAGTATCACAAGGCAAACAGTCACCTCACACGTGTCAGCATGCAGAATGTGTTGCTCAAGACCATGCAGTGAGAGTGTAGACAGCCCTAGTTAATAACCGTATACATGGCTTTGATGCATGTGTGAAGTTGTTCAGTGATTGGCTACACCCTGGAACACAATGTGTACAAGGACACAACATTGCTGTGCAAGTATTATAAGCTCTGCAATGTCCTGTGCACCATCACTCACATGTATACATACCATGGCTGCATGTGTTATCTGTGTGTCACATAGATTTCCATGTCTGATTACAGTGTCTGTAGCAGATAATTGTGGGCACAGGTGTAGCACATGCATGCTATGTACTCACACGGGATGAGTGGTGCATGTATACGTGATAGAATACCAATGCTCGACATGGCCATTGTACAGTGGTTATAGTGAGTGTGGGACAAATTGCAGATATGTCAGTGCCAGCCATGACATGGCATGCTACATGACTGCAACATTAAACATCACACATACCCAGTGTGTGTCATGTGACCTATACACCCAATAGCATTCCAGGACATATATGTGTCACTTTTTACAGATGGCGACTGCTATGCATATTGTGTATAGTTGCATATGTTTGCACACACAACATGCTATGCATATTGTGTATAGGTACCTATGTTTGCACACACACAATGGCGACTGCTATGCATATTGTGTATAGTTGCATATGTTTGCACACACAACATGCTATGCATATTGTGTATAGGTACCTATGTTTGCACACACACAACATTGAGGTGCAAAACAATGACTGCTTTGTGTAGTACTGTGGTCACTGTAACTGGATGGGGTGTAGTACCATGAGCCATCATCATCATGTGGTCACTCAAGGCTACTAATGTGTGATAGACAACTGCCTAGCATGCTGTACCTGAACTGCAGTGCCGTGGCTACGTTCACAATTACACAGCCACTTTGGACATGGATGTGTGAGGTGCCCAATAGGGAGCATTGCCTAACATGACTGTGTTATGTGTTGGAGTGTTGCACAGCCCCATGATAGGCCTCTACCCCTCAGGTATATCATGTGTGCTGTGTGGATGACATGTGGGATACTGAAGTGTGACCTTACAGCGGGTGTGTGGTTACACCATGTGTAGCATGTTGAGGTGTACTGCGTATGACAAACGTGTTGTGTACATCTGTATCAACTATGCCTATCCAATGTGCAGTACAGTGTTGCCACAAGTGTGTTTGATGATCTGTGTATTGCATGTGATTGAGGCAGCTACTGACATTACTGAGATGTGCAACATCTTACAGCAAACATGCACAGCATGTATTATGCGTAGGTGTGTTACATGTGCATGGCCTACACCTCACCTATGACATGCACATTTCATTACCAATATTAAAGTTATAACACACTCACCAGCATGGATCGTCTGCCCTGCTGTCACACCAGAGGGACCTACAAGAATATGAGACAGTTTGTCAGTGGCCACAACTTTGGCATTGCTACTGTGAGTTTGCTAAACTACAGTAGAACAGTTGACAGTCACAGGTGTACAGATAATATTCCAAATATCAGTATTGCACAACTGCTGAACACACAGTACACATCTCACATATGCATAATCTAACAATACAGATAATAGTAGTCTACAGATAGGGCATGTTACCTTCACGCTCCATGTCAACATGCTGGGTGGCTCCGGCCTCCATGATGACACATGTCTGTTGCAGTTGCTGTTGTTGGCCAGGAGCCACCACGCTTAGGAGCAGCTCCTCCACTCTGGTGAGGGGGGGGGGATGAATGGCCACTCCACCACCTGCGGCAAGCTTTTGTCTATGGATATTGGACGCACGCAGCCGGACATGACTAATTAAATCACTGCAGTGATGGCGTACCTGCTCATATGTCTGGTTATGCATGCCTATGTCATTTACCCGATGAACAAGATCTTGCCATAGTGCAGTCCACTCATGCTGGTGCTGACTGCTTCTGGAAAACAACAGGGAGTAGTGCTGCACCAGGTTGTGGTGGATTTCCTGTTCCTCTGCTGCTGTGTAACAGGGATTACATTGGTGGGCCATCGCCCTGAAAGAGAAATGAACAATATGTGTGAGCGAGTCCTGTAGCACACTTTACACCCTTAACTACAGATATCACTTAACTGCCATATATAGCATCCATTTGTCAGAGGATACACATATTCAATACCACATATTGGTGCTCAGGCCACAACTGACTGACATTGCCTGGCACACTCTATATATCAAACCAGTATACACCAGTACCCGGCACACTGTTTGTGACACAATGCACAACCTCGCCACAGGGGTATATATCAAGCTAATGCATGAAGAAAGATGTCATCCATTTCAATTAATGTAAAGTACAGTTACAGTATTACCAGTAAACCACCCTAGTCATTGATGCCATACCCCTGCCTAACATATGTGCACAGTTGTTAATATAGGTGGCATACTGCTGTAACAGTGTATACATGTTGCTAGATACACACGTATACCCTGTAACACACATATGATTGCGGGCATGGTACAGGCATAATTACACACACATCAGACAAACATACAACACACCAATGTATGCCAACCCAGATGAGCTTTACCTGTGTACCATACAGTACTGTATGCCACTACTTACAAAACCTTATGCCTAAGATATGTAATCTGTTCGGACTACAGGAAACACACAAGACAGTGTTTCCAAGCAATGTGAACATACACCATACTGTGTTGTTTAGGCCTACAGCTTTAGGTAGTACTACAGTTCATATGGGAGTTGGATTCACCAGCAGTACCACTCACTAAGCATACATGTATTGCTTTAGCCTACAATGGGACACCACAGTCATCAACAAGGAACTATGTCACAAAGTATGCCATACTACTATGTCTGCCTAGCAATAACATACACATCTTTTGCTGGCCTCACAGCTAGGACATAAACTACCATGTCAGAAACAAATTCACACTAAGCTATCACACCTTTACAGACCTTGCACACATTCAACGTTACACTCATTCAACCTCACATAGCAGGTATTGCACTGAGTACATGTGTATGTGCATCATGTCATAGGTAGGTAATATGCTATTGGCCCTAGGGCCTAGAGCAGCCTAGCCATATGCTACCCTGGCCTTTGACACACATGTAATTTGATTTCACTTGCCCCTGTCAACCAGAACCACAGAGGTGATTCCTGGGGTGTATTACCTATCTCCCAAACAATCATCAGGGGTATTTATGACAACCGCTAATGAAGAGCCTTGTTTGCTATTGATAGGTGGTTTATTCCAGAGTATGGCATATCTCTGAGATAGGAACCTATCCCTCCAGCATGTGCTGTTTAGTGAGCTGACGAGGTTTAGGGCCCTAGAGCGTGTAGCCTGGAGGGATTGTGATATGTTGACATGGTGGTTGTCAAACATCTATGGGTGTGACATACCTCTGTATGTCCGGCAGAGGTCACCTCTGTGTGGGCGGTATGCAACACAGTCTAGCTGTGGTTTTTGTGAGTCAGTCTGCATAGGGCATCTGTTTGAGGCCAGTATTATTCTTTGTGAGATATGTCTGTGGCCTTTCCACTTGCTGTAGTTGTCATGTGAGGTACATACCACACAGGGCATTGTGATGAGTAGAGGGGAACACTGACCTATATTTCCCTAGATGACGCACCTTTTGTGATGACATGTACCAAATAGACAGATTGCAAGACTAGTGTGGCACTGTGATTATCAAAGGGGAGGCTACTGTCCACCTGTGTCCCATGTTCCCTTATCAGACCTTCAGTGTTATGTAGATTTCCACCTATGTGGTAGTTAATGGGTACAGTGTTTTGGAAAGGGGGGATGTCACTGCAGTATCGACACTGGTCTTCAGTCCATGCCTTGGTCACCACGCACCTGTTGTGGTACATATGACCCTGTGTCTGCGGTACATATGACCCTGTGTCTCTCTCTCTCTCTAGATATATATATATATATATATATATATATATATATATGTGTATACATATATATATAAACATCCATTGCTATACATATAGATGTACATATAAGCACATGTACAGTCCACCTTTCATGGAGGGGATATCAATTATGCGACAGTTATGTAATAATATTGCACAGTGTTGTGCAGAATGCATTTTGGTGTCCTCAGCCCATGTAGCTTTAGCAGGCCTCACTGGCTGTAACACAGCAGATCTGATAAATCAGTCCCACAGTGTTTAACCACCACATGACATATACCAGCACTGCATGCTGTTTTCTATGCCACACACTACAACCTACATAGATATATGCACATAACAACCCTTCACTAACAGTTGCATTATGTCCCTTGCCCTATGCACATGTGCAGATACATATAGAAACATACTGCTGCCACATATGGATGATTCACAGTATGTAGAGTACTCTTCAAGAACATCTACTACATGCCAGCAATATGTGTTACATACCTTACCTTTGCATTTCTCTGCTCAGTCTGTTACTGTTTTTTTTTTTTTTGGGGGGGGGGGGGGGTTCTCTGTCTGTTTCTGTCTCATTTGTCTGTGTCTTTCTCTCTTTGCTCTCGCTCTCTATCTCTCTGTTCCTGCAATGATATTATTGCATGTGTGGACAGCAGGTTCAGCCTGCTTTTCTAGGTATCTGCACATGTGCATGTGACAGCCTCTGCACCAATTGGTGCCCACCATTTAGTAATTGCATGCAGCCTGCTGTGTGGTAATTGCAGTCCTCACTGTGATTGCAGCCCACTGCTATAAAATGCTAGGTTAGGTAGGCGTAGCCCTTTCAGCTTTCCAAGGTGGGGTCCATGCTTGTTTGCTCTGGACACCGTTGTCTCAGTCAGAAGGTTGGTATATGTCTCATATCTGAAGCTAGGGTTGTAGCCAGTGATATGCATGTTGTACTCAAACCTGAATGATGCTGCTTCCAGTACACACTTCTCAGTGTAGACTTTTACTCACCCCTCCAAATGCTAACACAGGATACATGGGAGTATGTACTTTCTTTTTAAATTAGACAATTAACTGCCATACAAAAGTAGTTATTGCAATGTATTCCTCTGGCACATGCACTGTTTGTGAACTGCTATACTGTAATTAAGTTACTCACTTCTAAACAGTTTGTGGTTTATTTGTGTTGACATTAGCACAGGCTGCTCAAGACAACTGGACATATTACAGTACTGAGTATGCCTACCTGCACCCTTGGTTTTGCCTGAATACACAGGTATATAGTACTTTTGGGTAGGGGTGCAGAACTGCAGAGAGCATTATTTATTATCGTGTGATGTTTATCTTGCTGAACATACAAGGTTGCTGTGTACCTGTTAGTCTATCAAGGCAAGTAGTCTGTCTGCATAGCTCCCACCTGTGGACATATCCACATGGTAGCTAGAGGTTAGCCTATTATTCTTTGTCTGTGCACCACACCAGTCTTTTCAGCACTGGAACAATGGCATTGTCACAGTTGGTTGCTAGCAGTACATGGCTACATCCTTTGATATTTCTGTGTTGTACTCCTACATAAGGCCATGCTTGCGGAACTCCTTCCAAAGCTATTTGCAGTGTGTGTAACAGCAGAAATGCTGATATGCCTGTGTGTTTCTGCCTCTGCCAGGCCTCAGATACTCTCGGGTATGTATTTGAACAGCCTCAGGGAAAGGTACATATAAGAGAGATCCACCTGTAATATATTAGACATATTTCAGTTGAGACTTCGAGGGAATCGGAGCATATGTATTACTACACCTTTTCTGACATCCAAGCAGTGTCTACTCTAACTTATTGACATTATTCATTGTGTGATTCCCCACTTTTCTGCCTAATGTTAGTACTTTTCAGAGTGATTCAGAGGGGCACAGCTAACATTTGTCTATGAATCAGGGACATCCCTGTAAAGCAGTCACTGTTGGGAAGTCTGGCCTCTGCCCTATTCAACTATACCAGTGTTTATCCTGGTCTGATACTGTGTGGGGTTTGTAAGGTGCTACTGTAACATTATTCCCTGCTAGAATGGCTGGTTCTCTTTTCACAGTCATGTCATGAAATTCCACAACAACTGCTGGTAAAGACCCACAGAACAAGATTTGTGTTATGGCATTTCTATTTTCCCTTTACATTCCCTCATTGTAATGCATGACATTTTTATTTCAGTACCAAGTTATTGTATATCTGCTGTGGCTTAGTGGTACTTCATGCAGTGTGGTGTGTCCAAGGTCTGGGGTTTGAGACTGACAGAGGTGTTTTAATTTGCTGCTGAGCAGAACAAGGACCCTGACAAGTGACTAAGGCACTTTTAAGCAGTTGTAAGTGGGTTTGCGTGACACTTGGCGATGCTTAGCTAAGCGCACACATGCGCACACTCGCTCAAACCCACTAACTACTTCTTAAAGTGCTTACTCCCGCTAACCCCCATGCTAATTTCTTTGAAAGAAAAGAAAATGGGGAGATAGGAAAGTGATGAAAAAGAGGACACAAAGAGGGAAAGACAGTAGGAAAACAAGTTCGGGATGTGCAGGATGGGTGTAGAGAAGGTCCATAGCTGCTCATTTCTTTACCAGCAACAGCTTTGCATATGCAATAAATTTGGAGTGAAATTGTAAACCTTCCACCCCTGGGAGAGGGGTGAGGACAACAAAGTATGTTGTACTGCCAATTATAATTATCAGTTTACATGTCCAGTGGACATGTGTGCGAAATGGGCAGCTATGTATGGGGCGTAATTTTTTTGTGGGTACAGATTGCCCTTTTTTTTTTTTTCAGGTGTGAGTGGAAAGTGAGGTAGAGGAAGTAGGTATATTTGGGGAGGTAGGTTGGGGAAGTAAACAGACAAGACAAACAAGATGCATACAGGGGTGGTGTATGACACATGGGGTGGGTGAACACAATTGACGGGGATGAATGTTTGGAAATCGCAAACCCATGAGCCCACAGATGGTAACAGTGGAACTGAGATCCTCACCCATGGGCAGTCACCACTGCACCTTCACAGCCCTGAGGGTGGCTGTGCTGGGGGCTGCATAGGATGTGAAGGCTCACCCATGAGACATGCCACTCTCGCCTTGAGCTGGCGTAGGGGATCAGTGACCGAACGCTGGATCTCCCTACGCACCACAACCCAGACCCTTCGAAGGGTGACAGGTGGCCCTTCTCCACCCACGCTTGCATGGGGGGGGACGAGCCCCATCCCCTGCATAATGCATGCATATATTGAATGACAGTGGACATTCCAACAGCATGCAGGGATGATTGGTAGCATCAGGCCACCATGATTGTGGTGTTTGAACAGGGCACATTCATCAAAGTGAATGCAGATATTTATAGAACAATAGGACATATGTCCCAACAAATGTTTTGAGATTACACATACCCATTGAGGTGTGGAATTGCATGGTTTATGCACATACAGTAGGGTGTAGAAAGAAACCTCAATTAACATCTTATAACTACTTTTAGTCTACACTACATTCCTAGTGACTGCAGGTGTATATCCCCTACATGTATTATTACACTTGCCAACATGCATTAGGTTGTGTAATGGGTTTGGCTAGTTCATTATATACCTGACCTATATATCTGACATACTAACTGCCCAATATGCAGATGTTACTGCTACATATTTATTGATTTTATTTACATTTCTTTATCTACATATCTGGATGTGTTCACATGACATTTTCAGTTCAATTTGTACAGAACCCTGCATTTCATGCAGCACGCTCACATTTCTGGTAACAAATTAACAAGCTACTAGTGTGCCAGATGTACTTATGCATGCCAGCCAGTAACCGACTGTTGAGGACTGTATATATGCTTCACAGCTACTAGCACTTCCATCGACCACTTTAGATGGGACTTCCCAACTGTGGGTTGCCAGCACTTATTAAAACAGTACTATTTGTATAATGCGAGGGTAAAACAACATTTCAAAGTAAGTGACACAGACACACTCCAGGTTTTATACCTTTATTAATTACATTACACACTTTTCCACAGGCTCTCTCCTTTATTTGATATTACAGTGCATATGGAAGACTTATTCAAGACATATTATACCTTTATTAATAGGTTAGAACACTCTCTTTTTCAGGCTCGCTCACTTATTTTATATGACAGTACCTGCAGAGATATTATTCCAGACATGTTTTACCTTTCTTAATGGGTTACTACACTCTCTTTTTCTGGCTCTCTGACTTATTTTATATAACAGTACATGCAGAGGACTTATTCAGGGCATTATATGGCTGTATTATTGGGCTACAACACTTTCTTTCAGGCTCTCTCACCTATTTTATATAACAATACATGCAGAATAATCACTAACCTGCCTGGTGGCGCAGCCTTAGCAGCCTATCTGCATAGGCTTGCTGATTCGCAGCACGGACACCTGCAGCTGTGAAGTAAATGAAGGGATATTGAGACATACCTATCCATTATACAGAATCAATTATTTCTTACATACTGCATTCCATGGCTACCTACTCAGTTGTGGGGCATCTTGCATCCCACGGGCCTCCTGTATCCATTGGTTCAGTATGTCCTGCTTCTGTCTCTTCAGGTCTGCATGGTGGTGATGGACCTGCTCACCAGTCCGAGGAATGCCTGTGACACTGGTGAGATCATGAGCTAACCGGTTCCAAGCCTCTGCCTTGTACTCCATTCCTTGGAACTGGCCCTGCAGGAGTCTTGACTCATGATGGTGGACAAGGAGCCAAACCATGTATTTCGACTCCTCGATGCCCCAGTGTTGCACTCGGAAGCGTGTACCCTCTCCAGCACCAGCCATTCTAACTGCAGATGGGAGCTACATTCAGTTATGGTGAGTATTCCCGCCTATGGGGCTTAAATATGCCGCATTTCCCGCACTTTTTTGTGATTGGCTGTTTTTGAAAATTCTCTGCTGACTGCAGGCCTGCTTAATAATGGTTAATCTACCATTTATAAGTATATGTATGTTAACAGTGGCTGTTTATCCTAAGCTGTCATGGCTTACTGGTTCAGTACTTTGATTATAGTGCACAGAGTCCTGGGTTCGAACCTTGTCATTACATTTTATTTTACTACTGTCCAGACAGGCTAGGGGGTGTGGCTGTGTTTAAGCAACTTTGCTTTATGTTGCCCTACAGTGCGCTGACCGGCGCAATGTGCACCTTCGCGCAAATTTATTGTGCTGGGTACAGTGCTATTTAGCTATGGGCAGCTACATTGCGCTGGGTAAAGTGCTGCTTAACTATGGGCACCTATATTGCGCTGGGTACAGCGCTGCTTATCTGCGGGCAACTATATTGCGCTGGGTAAAGCGATGTTTAACTGAGGGCAATTATATGTCAGGATCCTTTATAAATATATATTTTGTTCACTGATACATTGGCCATTTCAATGCTTTTTAGTAAAATTTAATCATATATGTCGGGAATTATTTCATATACTAACTTAGAACATAAATAGGAAGGGGAGTGGTGGGACTCGAACCGTGAATGCCTCCTCTTTGTGCAAACGCTCTACCATTATGCTATTGCTATTTGGCATAATTTACATAAACATTCCTTCTTATGCTCTTCCATGTCGGGATTGCTAACTGCAGCTAAGCAATGGGCACACCCGCGCACACACGGGCAGCTATACCGGGAATTAGAAAAAAAAAATAAATGTTTTACTTTTATAACTGTGCTGGGGGTTTACAAGGTCAGGGAGTGTGGTGTTGGGTACATGGACATTTGAGCGGACTCGCTCTTGTGTGTTGACATTTGGCATTTCGGACACTTGCAGGGGCGTGGACCTTTAGACTGCTCGGCAGTCGGACACTCCCCCTGATTTCCTGCACGGTCCGTGTTAGACTTGCAGTTGAGTCAGCGTGCCCTCATGAATATTCATGGCATGCTGACATCATACCGTTCAACTGCAGCCTCCGAGTAAGACTTATTTAGTCTTACACGGAGGATTTGTGAATATGGGGGTATATTTACCCAAAAAGCCCCAAAAATGCATTAACATATTTTTTTATTTCTAGACTCAGGGCATTATGTTTGGTAACTATAAAAAATCTCCTATCATCCATTTCATTGTTATTTTTTCCACCCTTACCATATGTATTACCCAGATTATAAAAATTAAGATTACTACCAAACTACAAAATTTTGCTTAAAGCAATGTCAACCATCTGTCTATCATATCCCCCATCTACAAACATATTTGCAGTACACGCCAATTCTTTTTGCATCTCATCAAAATTGCTACAAATATGTGAAATTTGTAAAATTTCACCATAAGGAAGAGATGATATAATATGGGCAGGGTGACAACTAGTGCCCCTCAAAAATTGATCAACTTCGTTGAATTTTCGGTGAATATTAATCTTAATGGTCCCATTTTGATTACCTTCAAGAAATAAATCTCAAAATGTTACCTTAACACCACATTGAAGACCATCAAATTCAATTTTAAATCTATTCCGATGTAATTCATCTATAAACTGGAGTATCTGTTCAATACCGCCATCACATAAAAATATTAAATCTATGAATCTGAAATATTTTAGAACATGTTTTCTAACAAAATGATTATATATATATATATATATATATATATATATATATATATATATATATATATATATATTCTGATTCCAGCATCCCCATAAAGAGATTAGCATACATCGGTGCAAATGGGGAACCTATCCCATCGCTGTCCCTTGCAGTTGATGGTATAATTTTTCTTCAAAAACAAAATTATTCACCAAACTAAAATGTACTAATTCCATTATGTAATGAGCCAAAGGTGTATCACCTAAAAGCAAACTTATAGCTTCCATACCAAATTTATGTTTTATGTTAGTATATAAACTTTTAACATCAATAGAGACCCAATGCACCTGTGGTTTCCACTACACATTAGCAATTTTCTGTAGAAAATTAAATGAATCTTTTATATATGAAGTTAAACTACCTTTAACAAAGAATTATGCAAAACCACTCCAACATTATATAAAAATAGTTGGATACAGACACTATGGGTCTTCCTGGTGGATGAAATGAATCTTTGTAGACTTGGGTAAACAATAAAAATAAGCTAATCTCGAATCTGTTGCCATTAATTTATTTGCAACATCAGCTTCTGTCCAATACCCCAAACCTTAGACATTTCCTTATTAAATGTGAATATTTTTCATTTGCTTTTTCATATTGCCTCATATCATAACACATGTTTAGGTATTGTGAAAAATGCATGACAACAATTCTGTTACTCTTGTCCGAGGGTTTAATAATCAATTCATACTGTTTACTAAAAGCATTCAAAGCTAACCATTCATTTTTAGTCAAATTATATGACCTTCTATGCTTATTCATCTAGCATTTTTTCGATTTCATATTCCACCATAGCAAGAAATCTACATATTCCCTCATGTCTAAATGGTGTCATGAAATAGCTTTTTCTGGGAATATTATCTGTAGCTAAATGACAATAAGTATTAAATTCACTTGAAAAAAGTAGATGTACAAGAAACAAATGATGTTTGTAAATCAATATACAACAAAAAAAATTGTATAAAGAAGCATGATTTATATTGAAATGCTCTGCCTTGACCCCTAGTGGTATAAATACTGAATATTGCTGGAAATATTTAATTTAATAGTGAATAGGTACTTTTAAATTGAATTATTTTAAAGTGGGGTTAACCAATTGTTTGTTTTTATGAGATGATTTGTGTGCTGCTGGGATACAAGGAAGGTGTTTTTTTACATTGTCTTTACTCCTTGAAGGCTTCATGTAAGCCGAGGCGCTAGAGACTAAGATTGTGTTTTAATAAAAGAAATTCGGCTGGCTGTTTGTGGTTACTTTCTTCTACTGGTTCTATTTGTGGTTTGTGGCAAGTTATGACTAAACCCTGCACCCTTGACATGCGAGACTGAGACATTACAGAATCACAATGTCAGTCATAAATCTCAGACATGAGGCCCCCTTCCATAATCTTAATATGACCTTTGACGCTGTTACACTCCGGATGTTATAGATTCACTCTTTCAGTATTAAGCTCCTATCATAATTCAGACTGACCTGCCTGTATTTGAATGCTTCCTGTTTGCAGTCACATCTGTGACTAAGTTCTAGATCTTTCCACAAGCCTCCAAACCGTGTGCCATTATCATTAGTTGTCCAATACTGTCCATGACACTGCAAGCATCTTGTTCTTTAGAAAATGATGCCATTTTCAATCTGCTAAACAGACAGTCTAATTCATCTACCCAGATGTTCATGCATTTTCCAAAAAGCATCCAAATAGTAAGGGATTCAGAGCTGCCCGAATCCTCTCATAATGATGATAGGGTTGCAAAACATGCAGAGGCAAAATTCTGCCTTATTTCCATGGAATGAATTTTTGATTTCAGGAAAAATGCAAGCCACACTATGCTGAAGACTGAAGCCAGTACTGCTTTTATGAATTTGAAATATGCCCTGTTTTAGGACTGTGATCAGTTCCTGCCATGGCATTGAAACACCTTGACATTTTGTAAAAGTTAAACTGTCAGAAGTGTGTAGGCCCTTTGTGATCTGACTCATGATTGCTTAATAAAAGAAATTAGATGAACAAGTATCTAATTTTCTTATTTACGAAGTAGAGTATAGTTATGTAACACATTCCAACACTTAATTTCTCGGCATTTGACAGCATTGCACACAGTAAGAAACTCGGTTTCCACTTTATTGCTTAGCCTTTTAATGAGGCTCACCTACATTTTTCAGTTCACTTTCTTGTTGCCTGAATACCGCCCTATCAGTTGTGCTATTTTAACATTGCAGTAAACGCTGTTGCACAATTCTCTACAGTAAATTATTTTTGCAGTTTTGAAATTATTAGTCGACTGGCAGCAAGAGATTTTTTTATCAGGTAGGAAAGCTAGACAGACTACTTGTTTTTAGGTGTGGCCTCCGCAATGGAAACCAAAATGCAATAAAGAGGATTATATTTGAGAACTGTGGTATCATTTTGTGTCTCATACTTGATGAGAAGTTTCTGACATGCCATGTCACTATGGAAAATCATAATTTGTCTCCCTTGTAACCATTTGGTCACATGACTGGTAGACGCACTAGGGGTGATCATAACAACAAAAGATTGTATTCCTTGCCTATTTAATTTCATGTTCATGCCACATCTGTTTCAAATCTGCCAGCAGCTTACATGCAAGGTTATTTCTTTGACTATAATGTTTGGAGATTTTTCTCCCCAGTCCTCTGCTGAAAAAGGGCTTTAGCTCAGTTGAACTATCTGTCAACAAATGTCAAACAAAGTGAGAGTACACTGATGGATGCAAAAACAAAAACAAAAAAAGGAAGCATCGTCATCAGCATTAACTATAACCAAAATGTATGGTGAGGCAGTCAAAAGATTTCGATAAAAGCAAAATAAGTTACAAAGTACAACATGATACACCTAGCAATGTATGAATCAGTGAGTTTCCAAATGCAAAACTGTTAAGGGATTGTTACAAATTTAGTAGATATGTGGAGAGACCAGCTTTTTTTTTCCTTCTGCTTAAATCAATGTAACCTTTATAACCAGTAAAGTCTGAAAGGGTAGTAACTAGCTAAATAAATTGCTCTGGGTATTGAAAGCAAGAAGAGGAAGAAAGGGGAGCAGGTGCACATAATCATTAAACTAAGTCAAAAAGGATGCAAGAAGGTGGGGCAGGTGCTCCTTAGTCTGTTGTTTTCTGAGTTTTCAAGTCTGCTTATGATTGTCTTAAAGCAGAACACTGCAGATTACTTGCAAATGTGTGTGAACTATGACACTGATGATTTTTCCATTTACCTCTGTTAGATGGATGTCCAAAGCTATTTTGCCTAGCATTGCAGCAGACTAAACATAGTTAGACATATCCTATAATATTTTATCCGTTTTATTTTGCCTGACATTTTTGAAATGTTGTTGCTAGTGTTATCATGCCTGCGTATTTTGTTTTACATCACATTGTACGTCAATGTATTTCTAAGCTGCTGAGACATTATCTTTTATACTGCATTCTAGGAGCTTGTGACCCCCCCCCCAGGTGTTATTTGGTTTAATCTTAATGTTTAAACATGTCGCTTGCCTTTTTTTTCTTATTCTAACCCTCCTGCACTCTTATTTCACTCTGTCCCTGTTTCGTCATAGGCTGTAGTCTATTTTTGCTTTCTGTCAAATCCATTATATCACATTTTTCACTTTCTTTCTTAGCTTAGTTGTTTTATATTAAATTGATGGTTTTAATTAGGCTTAATTGATTCAGTTAAATTTAATTGTTCTTTAGAAGGATTTGTTTCAAGGTTTAGAAATGTTTTTTTTTCCCTGAGGAAGTGTTTGACGAAAGTATTTAAGAAAGAAGTTTTAACACTCAAGAAGTGATCGGTTTTGTTGTATCCTAAATTGTAGTGTTTTTTTAATTTTATCCCCATTTTAACTTCTCCCAGTGGCAGAGTTAAGGTTTTTTGTTAAAGGACAACAAACATATTTTAAACAATTGGGACCACCTGTAACTCCATTGCACGGCTGTGCTAGCTATCTCTAAGAGAACCAAGACCTGAATTAAGTACATTTCTTTTACATGTATGAAGCTACTGTAGTGTACCAACCAAGCTCTCTCTCACTGTATTGTATGTGTTAATTGGCTACTGGCATACACGCATGTGTGTATATGTATGTGTGTATATATATATATATATATATATATATATATATATATATATATGTGTATATGTGTATATGTGTATATATATATATATATATATATATATATATATATATATATATATAATATGTTACTAGTAAAAAAAAAAGGGCAGCATCTCTGCTTTTCTGGTACTTTTTACATTCTGCCTCTTTATACTGAAATATTTGTCTCACTGGAACCTTCGTTGAGTTTTTTTTCCCCTCCTCTTTCCTGGGCTTTTCCTGATCCATTCTGCCCAAGCGTACCTACCCCCAATTCCTACCCACAACCACTGCTACTACATTTATTCTAACCATAACCACACCCTTTCCTATACCCCAGCAACCAGACACTTTCCACTTTACTTTGCTTAATAACCCCACCCCTAAATAACTAACCCATATCAGTTGCTATACCTAGCCCAATCTTTTCACACTCCCCTCCCCTTAGTTATTTCTACTCCTACACATCTATTCTCTTTCATTAGTTGCTTTTAAAATGTTATACTCCTACACTGTATTATAATCCACCTCTTCTGCCTCACATTAACTCTTTCATTCCTAACACACTACATAGCATTCAAACTCCATGGTGTCAATGTATTCAAGACTATTATCACATCCAACACAAGGTTTGAAAAACAAACAGAGCTCTAATGTATCAGCTAGTTTATTTAAATCAGACCCCTTTCTGCTAACAAAATAGACTTTTGCAACCTACCTTTAATTGTAAGCCATCACTTCTCCTAAAACCAAAATCAAACATTAAACTAATCACCACCCATCACTATTCCTCCCTTGTCTCACATTTACCACAATGTAGGGACATCTGCCCAAATCCAGGACCTACCTCACCTCCCACTCTCATCCTCCAACTCTCTTCTCCTACTCGCATTAAATCTATGTAGCATCTGTAATAAAATAAGACATCCATGTGTGTGGCTATCTCAAAAAAGAAACTAATGTACTTACAGCCACAGAAACATGTCTAAAGCCAAATATACAGGACACTGAACTGCTCCCTCCAGGTTATAACATAATATAAGATTTGACAGAACCAATAAAAAAGCAGGAGGGGTAGCTTTTATCTACCCCAACTCGTATACAATACTTCCCTACTCCAAGCCCATCCCCAAATTCTATAAAGCTGAAGTCCTCATAACCTTCTTAAAACTTTAACAACTCGAAATAACTTTGTATTATAGTCCAGTATATCCCTCCTGGTCACAACATTCCTATGTTAGAAGTATCCTGTCTTGGATATCTCAAAAACATATCTAATGAAATGATGACAATGAGTGATGTTAACATTGACTGGCAAAACCTAAACCTCTGACTTCTGAACCAACAGCATAAATCTTTTTGTTTCACATGACTTATCACAACCCAACCAGCATTCCAAAAAAACAGAGTCACTTCTTGACTGGATCTTAGTTACAGATCCTACTAAATATTCCAACTCCGGTACTTTCCTGGGCACTAAGTGACCAGCTACCAGCTTACACTTGCAGGACCACCACCCAATCACCTAAATACCACAACTACAAAACACCTCATAACCTAAGCAATTTCAACCAGCAGCACATTAACATATTAAATTCCTTCAACTGGTACATGCTGAAGACATTACCATTAGACTTAGGCTTGGAAGGAATGCCTGAAAGATAGAAAAGACCTCAGTCTACAAAACTACAGGCAACTATGCAACCAGGCAAAAAAAGTTTTTAACTACTGACGAGAAAATATTTTGCACATCTAACCAAACACAACCCCAAAAAATTTTGGACTACCATTTCATCACTACTAACCCCAGGGTCCAAACAAAACCTTACCTCATAATCTCAATCTCAAATTGCAGAATTGTTTAACATACACTTTATAGATAGCATAGGTAGCATGGTCATTGACCCTAGCAAGCCCCTTAGCTCCAATTCCATAAATAATCTCAACTCGCCTCTGTCTCAAATATCTAGTTCCACTGTGCTCCCATCCCTCTTCTCAACACATCTCAACCACATCCTCTAAACCCCCAAATCTCTCATTACTACCCATACCCACTAGCTATATATGTAATTTACTACATAAATATATTCCAGCTGAATACTTGAAAATTGATGCTGCTGCCATTTTGCTATCGTGCAAGTATTCTCATTAACAGATTAATCATAGAATCCAGAGTCCTCTCCCTCTGCAAAAAAATATTATAATTCCTTTACACAAATGCGGAAAATCCAATAAATTCACGAACTACTGCCCAATCGCCTCCTTATTCCCTCTTTCCAAACTTCTAATAAAATGCATTTTATGAACAACTCCTTGACCACCTTATTAACAACAAACTGCTATCACCTACCCAACATGGCTTTAGAGAAGCACGTAGTACTACTACTGCAATTATTTCTTCCTTTGATATATTCAAAGCAAGAGACTTCAGCCAACTGGCCACACATATATTCCTTGATCTATCAACAGCTTTTGATACGGTCTCACATCCTAAACTCTTACAACAACTTTCTTCCCTTGGTCTCTGTCAACCCTCTTCACAATGGTTTTCTAGTTATCTATTTGATAGACAAATTATAAAATGGCAAGGCTCTATCTCACTATATCAAACCAACAAAACTAGAGTGCCATAGAGATCCATCCTTTGACTTGTCCTTTTCAACATCTTTATAAGCAATCTCCATACTGCCTCTTGCCAAAGTTCCCTAATTTAGTATGCTGACTACTTAACTCTCATCTCCTCTTCCAACAGCTTGGCACACCCTGGACAAATAACCCAAACTGCCTTCTCGTCCATAGAATTCTGGCTTGACAATGCGCAACTTTTATTCAGCCCCAACAAAACCAAACTCCTCTTTACACCAAGGATGCTCCCAACCAATCTTTAAGAAATTCTCATTGAATAATACAGAAATTGAAGTAGTCCCTCACACCAAATTTATTAGGAGTGATGGATAATAAACTAACCTTTGACCTTCATATACACAGCATAATTAAAAAAATTTGCCAGAAACTAGGGATGCTCTGCTGCCACAAACATCATGAATACAGCCACCAGCACCTACACAAGCCATAACCTATCTGCTGCCACAAACGTCATGGATACAGCCATCAGCACCTACATAAGCCATAACCTACCTGCTGCCACAAACATCATGGATACAGCCACCAGCACCTACACAAGCCATAACCTACCTGCTGCCACAAATGTCATGGATACAGCCACCAGCACCTACACAAGCCATAACCTACCTGCTGCCACAAACATCATGGATACAGCCACCAGCACCTACACAAGCCATAACCTACCTGCTGCCACAAATGTCATGGATACAGCCACCAGCACCTACACAAGCCATAACCTACCTGCTGCCACAAACATCATGGATACAGCCACCA
Organism: Protopterus annectens; assembly: GCF_019279795.1. Classification (NCBI taxonomy): domain Eukaryota; kingdom Metazoa; phylum Chordata; order Ceratodontiformes; family Protopteridae; genus Protopterus; species Protopterus annectens. The sequence continues at coordinate 453,599,611 of NC_056747.1, read as the reverse complement.
GCACCTACACAAGCCATAACCTACCTGCTGCCACTAACGTCATGGATACAGCCACCAGCACCTACACAAGCCATAACCTACCTGCTGCCTCAAACATCATGGATACATCCACCAGCACCTACACAAGCCATAACCTACCTGCTGCCACAAACGTCATGAATACAGCCATCAGCACCTACACAAGCCATAACCTACCTGCTGCCACAAACATCATGGATACATCCACCAGCACCTACACAAGCCATAACCTACCTGCTGCCACAAACATCATGGATACAGCCACCAGCACCTACACAAGCCATAACCTACCTGCTGCCACAAACGTCATGGATACAGCCACCAGCACCTACACAAGCCATAACCTACCTGCTGCCACAAACATCATGGATACAGCCACCAGCACCTACACAAGCCATAACCTACCTGCTGCCACAAACGTCATGGATACAGCCACCAGCACCTACACAAGCCATAACCTACCTGCTTCCACAAACGTCATGGATACAGCCACCAGCACCTACACAAGCCATAACCTACCTGCTTTCCTTCTTACTTTACAGTTCTAATCAACCTCCAGAACACACTAAAAACCAAACTCAAATCATGCTACAACAAAACTGCAAAATTTGAATCGGGCATATCATAATATAAAGACCACTGTTCTGCTCTTACCCCTTGCCCCTCCAATTAACAACTGCCCACAAAATTATCTATAAACCAGAGACTTGCCCTACCTTAAAATCAATACTACAAATTCACACACCTAGCTGGGCTATCCATTCTGAGGACAGGCAGCTTCTAACTTTCTATAAACCAAACAAAGCTGCTGGCAAATGTCTGTACTCTTATTCAGTGACCAAACTTTGGAATGCATTATCCTTATTTATCAGAGCAACCACAAACCATAAGCTTATACTAAGACTTTCTACTCAAGTCATGTAACTATGTTCCAAACCTAGCTGACCCTCACCTATCTACTTTACCCTAAGTTTGTTTTATATGCTTGGATATCACCTGTATAGCAACGCTTGTAAAAACATATGGGCATAGCTTCTTGTTCATCTGTTATTTAGGTCTTCTGTTTCATTTCTCATGTTAATTATGTAATACCTATACTTCTGTTTCCTCTCTTCTTTATAATGGTGCTTTTCCCCCCAAGTCACAATCTGTTAAACTTCCAATTTAATATGCATATCTATAGGTACATTTGTTAATCTCTGTAAAACCTAAGTTTGGTTTTAATATGCTTAGATATGCCTGTTAATCCACACGCGTAAAAGTATGTACTTGGCTTTTTGTTCAGATGTGAATTGGCTCTTTTTCTCAGTTTTGTTTCTGATATTAATTTTATAAAAATCTATATTTTTTGTTTCTGATATTAATTATTGTAAAATTTATATTTGTTGTTACTTTGCTTTTTGGTGGAGCTTTTTTCCCCAGGCCTCTGCTAAAAATGGGTTTCCTGCCTGGACTTTTTCAGTAACCAAATGTCAAATAAATAAAACAATTAACATTTTAGAAGTGCCCCTTACTGGCAAGTATAAATTTAAAGAAGTTTGGGGGTTCTACATTGTTCATTTTTTTTTTCTGCTTCTTGGGGTGGTGGTTTATAATTTTACAAATGGCATACTAGAAGTCGAAGTGCTAAGGTCCATTTTCTAGTCTGGTAGATCAAGAAGTCATGCCTGTGCATCTTGCAGAGTAAGGGTCAGAGGTAGGTTTGCAGCAGGTCAGTTAGGACTTTTAGAAAAGTGTCATTGTGGAATACTATACAACATTCTGCTGGTGTAATGGCACTATGCATAACTCCATCAAAGGGGAAAAAGGCATGGTACAGCATTCCTCCCAGGGTGTAATGGCAGTGTGTAGCACCTATGGTATGAACCACTTAAGTGGTGTAATGGTGCCTACTGTACCATACCCTATTAAGGATGCAGAGAATCTCTGCATCATTCCAACAATGTAATAGTATATTCTAGTCTGTCAAGAGTGTGAAGGCACTTTACAGCACTCCACCAGGGATGCAACAGCACTGTGTACTAGTCTGTCAAGGATGTAATGATAGTGATCCCACCATCATGCATATCACTGCACACTACTTCAGCAACAGTGGAATGACATTCTACATTACTGTACGAAGGACACCATTCAACAGAACAACAAAAGATGCAATGATTGATGTATACCATTTCATTGAGGAAAGAATGGTATAGTGTGCCACTACAGAAAGCATGGAATGGCACTGTATTTAACTCTAAGTGTATAAAAGCATTCTCACCTGTCCAACACAGTAGTAACTCGGCTGTATCCCCCTGTAGTAAGAATGCAGAGGTACTACACACCACTGCAGTGAGGATGCAGAGACACCATGCACCAATCCATCAGGTATATAATGATAATATGAGGGAGTCCATTGAGGAAGCGACTCTACACCATGAGTTTCGTGACACTGCATACCTCCTACACCATGCATTTAGTGATGTTACATACCTCTCCAAGTCTGTAACAGTGCTGGAGAGATCTTGTACTACATACATTAGATGGATGCCTTCTCTAATCACTTAATTTGCCAAGATACAACTTAGTAACATTACAAAGTGAGTTCAGTGGTTCTAGTGTATTAAAATATCATAAGCATTATTATGCAGTGGATTCACTTAAAGTAAGAGAGGTGATTCTGGAAGAAGGAAGAGATTCGGGTTGTAAGTATGGCTGTGGCAAGATCGACAAAAGACGATGTAAATCTGTATGAAAAATGTTGTTGCTTTTAAGTCATGCTAACCCTTCTAAATCTATTGTGGACTGTTTGGATACACTATAAAAGTGGACTTAAGTGTCCATTTTTAAGTGATAGGTTTCTAAGTGGGGGGCAGTACTATGAGTTTGAGTAAAACAATGGAATGTCCTTGTTACAGCCCTGTTGCATTTGTCAAATGAGAGAGAATAGCACTCGGCTCAGAATTCAGGTTCTAGTCTTCTGAGCAAGACAACAGAAGGAAGAAACTGTTGCAAAAGAGAGTAAAATCCCATGAATGGAGGAGCCCCCTGGTCAGCCTCTGTAAGAAGCTCAAATCTCTTATAAGATCCTCCAAAGCTAGCTACAAAAACAAAATCACCACTGATTCTAAGGGCAACCACAAAGCATTCTATAGCTATGTCAAGAATCTCAATGGCAACACCCCAGATCTGCTCTGAGTTACAGCAAAACGGCACAAAAATTACAGAACCAACTGATATTGCCAACATCCTGGCAGATAGGTTCAGTGCTAACTTTACTCCCCCCCCCCTCACCCCTAAAGGGCCCATATCTATACAGGAAGAATGCAGAGTCCCATATCTATACAGGAAGAATGCAGAGTCTCTGTAATCACATCTATGCAGGTAAAAGCTGCACTCTCTCGAACCAAAAACACAGCATCCATGGGACCGGGCAACATCCCAGGCTACGTTTTACACAAACTTCAGAATGAGCTGGCACCCCACCTAAGCACCATGTTCTATCATCTCATGTCAGGCTTTGTGCCCACTGAATGGCGCACAATAACAGTTATCCCAATCCACAAAGGGGGAGCCACCACTGATCCTGGGAACTATCACCCTATTAGCCTGACAAACCTGGTCTGCAAGGCCATGGAACATATCATCATGGAACTAGTAAACAAAGAATTGGTAACCTCCAAACTCCGGACCTCATCCAGTTTGGGTTTGTGAAAGGCAGATCATGCCTTCTGAACTTGATATGGGGCAGTCACCAAAGCCGTAGTCAAGGGTAAGGTGGTTCACACAGCCTATCTTGACCTCACCAAGGCTTTCAACAGCATCCCCCATTCTGGAATTATAGCTAAACTAACTAAACTAGGTATAAATCCCTACATCACAGAACCCACACTGTAAAAGTTGCAGACTCCAAATCTGACTTCCAACCAGTGACAAGTGGAGTACCACAGGGTTCAGTCCTGGGACCTCTCCTGTTTGGTATCTACTTCTTTGAAGTACAGGCAAACACAGAAGGCCTCTGGCTAAGGAAGTTCACAGATAACTGCAAACTAGGAGCCATAGTTGAGTCCTCAAATGATGTGGACATCCTACAGAAGGGCCTCACTGAGACGTATGCCTGGTGTCAGAGGCATGGCCTCAAGCTCAATGCCAAAAAGTGCATTGTCATCCCCTTTGGTAAAAACTCTGTACCCATGAACTGCTACATAAACGTCAGTCTACTTAATGCTGAATATGTGATAAGAGACCTTGGTAACCAGGTGGACAGTAGTCTCTTCTTTGATAATCACATCACCACAGTAGTCAGGAAATCCTATGTGGCACATCTCATCACAAAAGGGTTCTCATCCAGGAAAAAAAAAGTCATTGTTCCCCTCTACTCAGCACTTGTTAGACCCATTATAGAATACAACACCCCTTTTGAAATGTACCTCACAAGACCTCTGCAGCAGCTTGAAAGGCTACAAGTACCTCACAAAGAGGATTACTGGCCTCAAACAGATGCCCTACACTGACCGTCTCAAACTCCAGCTTTACTCTGTAGCGTATCACCTACTCCGAGGAGATCTCTGCCTAACATATGAAGCTATGTTAAACCCAGAGCTGTTGGACATGCTACACCTAAAGAAATCCCAATCCCTCCAAGCTACATGTTCTAGGGACCTAAACCTTGTCAGCACAATGAACAGGCCATGCTGGAGGGATAGATTCCTGTCCCAGAGACTTCCTATACTCTGGAACAAGTTATCCATCTATGTCAAGCAAAGTTCCTCATTAGCACTCTTCAAGAAAAATCTTGAGTGGATGGGAAATAGGAAATACACCCCTGGGGATCACTTCTGTGGCTCTGCTCAATGGGCACAGGAAATTAACTTTCTTGGGTGGTGTAAGCCACTGAACTTTGTTGGCTGGGCTTACCTAGGCCCTTGGGCCAATAGCGTAGTACCTACTTATGAACCTATTAACCAGACAATTCTAAGTCTCCTTTGAAAAGGGACATTTGTGCACAGGTGGCTTACCTGGTCATCAAATTAAAAATAAAATATGGGTCAGCCTTAATTTTATTGTCACTCTTTGAAACCACATTCTAACAGAGGCTACAATTTACAGGTCCATGTATGTCTAACTGGGTTATATATAAAATGCTGCTAGGATTCATAGTGAATTACGCTGTGTAGAATAGCATATCCAGTAGCTGTGCATAGGATGTACACATGTCTGACACAGGGTGGCCATGCAACATTCAAGATAGCACAGTTTGCAGTGCATAATGCTATATGTATATGAGGAACATCATGCAAATGAGTCACATGGACTATGTAAATGAAGGAAGGCAAACTTAATCAGAAACGTAGAAAAAAGGTGGCAAAGCACTGTGCCACATACCCATTTGAACGCTGAGGTTCATAATGCACATAGCTAGAGCCATGCTAGGAAAAGCAGTAGCACAGCATCAGGTTTTGAAAGCCACCATTGTAAGCCGTGTTCAGTGTTGTGTGCTGCAGCTGTCTGCATCAATAGAGGAGGTGCCAACATCACCTGACGTACCACCAGCTCACAGAGAAGCAGACTGTATTGTTTGTGAATTAAACAGGGTACTATATAAATTGTCACATACAAAGGTAATGCATGGTGTGCCCTTTACCATGGATACAAAACTGTCTAACCTTGACCATCTTGGCTACAAAAACTTCCCAGTGACCTATGAGAAACAGATTAGGGATTTCCTAGTGACATAACTGTGGGGGGCATGTTGCAGATGTCAGCCTTGTGAATACTAAACCTGATCTATAAGTTACAGCATGTTTAGGAATATGCCTGGTTCCACAGGATACTTGAGGAGAAAACCAGCAATTTGTGGGCCTTTTATGACATCGTGCAGTTACCTGAAGTCCTAGGAACTATAGATTGCAACCAAATTTCTATTAAAGACCAACCTTGCAAAGAGAGCCTGCAATACACTAATCGGAAGGGATTTCACTCCCTAAACTGCCAGTCTGTGACACCAAAGGCATTTTTATATTGAACCTCTGTACCACCTGGACAGCTGACCTGATTCGCACCTTTGGCACATATGGACTTATAAAATCAGGAATCCAACTCCAAGAATGCCAAAATAAATTTTAATGCAAAGCTTTTGAATAACAATCCTTCAGTGTTAATACATCATTACAACATTACTCAATATAAATCCAATTTAAAAACGTGATCACAGTCCGCCATTAGTCACATCAATTCAATAAAAGACTTTTTAATACGTATGGATTTTTTAAGATATATTCATCCTTCATATACTTCATATATAGTAAATGTATGAAAAATGTTTTCATGCATCTCTAATACCCATAAATTTTTAATGCATGTAATAAAACTAATATATATATATATATATATATATATATATATATATATATATATATATATATATATAAAACTACTTCATCTCAATCCAGGTTCCAAATCCATCTGCAAGCTAACTATCTAACTATATTCCTTATTTTCCAATATATTGTTTATATCTCCACCTCTAGATTGCTTTTGTACTGTTTCAATTACTCTAAATTTAAAAGAATGCTCAGAACTCTTATCCACAATATGCTTTTCTTAATGCATTCAATTGTACCTGTCTACGTATATCCGATTTATGCTCTATTTGCTCCTTTAATTTTCTAGTACTTTTACCTACATAAAATGATAAACATTTTGTGCAGCTTGCTAAGTATCCCACAAATGTGTTGCATGTAGCTGCACAATTAAAAATACAACTTCTCTTTGTAACAGGATGAATAAATATATTTTTTGTAAGAATATCCATGCAGCAAGTACAATTTAAACATGGGTGAGTACCTACTTTGTTTAGAGGTGGAGATATAAACAATATATTTTTATTACATGCATTAAAATGTTATTTATGGGTAATTAATTGTTTTAAAGGATGAATATGTCTTTAAAAAAAGTATTAGTATTAGAAAGTTTTTTATTGAATTGATTTGACTATTGGCTGATTGTGATCATGTTTTTAATTTGGATTTATATTGAGTAATGTGATGTAATAGCACTGAAGAAGGATTGTTATCCAAAAGCTTTGCATTAAAATTTATTTTGGCGTTCTTGGAGTTGGATTTGTGGTTTTGTGACTCTGTCTTCTAATCTCCTGTTTTACTACTACATCAACCATTTGTTTGTGTACATACAGACTTATACCAGTGGTTCTTGTGAGATCATCTCCCACAGGGTCAGCTGGTTGGTAGTGCACACATGCATATAGGTGCCATGCATGCTGGGAACAAGCTCTCTCTCTCTCTCTCTCTCTCTCTCTCTCTTTATATATATATATATATATATATATATCCTGGGGAACAATTTTAGACAGACATTCAGTGTTGTACATTAACAATTACATATTCATTTGTTAATTAGATTACATTCTTATGATATAAAAGCAAATTATTACAGTATAAAACTTGTGCATCAGTAGATATTAAACACCAAACATTTGAAGGGTGTTATAGTAGGTTTGTCAAATTATAGATAATGTGATTACTTGATTAGGAATTCAAAGAAATGAAGGTGAGGGGAAGGAGCTAGGGCAAAAAATGTTAATTCTGTAGGTAAGAGATATTGTATAAAGGAGGTTCATAGATAACTGCGTATACATGGCTGTCATAAAGCTTATATTAAAAGTATAGAGGAGTGGGGGTGAGCAGTGTCACAAAACTATATGGCTGGGAGATTCCAGTAAAACTATTCAGATATTGGTGAAAGCTTGCTGTGGGGTATAGGATTTTGAATAAAGAGAAATGATTCGATATGGTAAGCTGCAGATAACCGTGATCTTTTATGCCAGTGATGTACAGAAGCAGATCCACTGATTTTTAATAGGTAAAGTTTGTTTTGACTTATTCCCTCCAGTACAGCTCTTTTGAGTGTGTACCTTTAACTCCCAGTTGAGTGATGCTTTAAACTGAATTTTATAAGCCAAAATAAAAGCAGTGAATATTTTGTAATGTATAAACAGCTTATGATATCTCAGTCACTATTCAACCAAAATACACACTGCCAGCAGGCTTTTCTTCATACAGCTATGAACTTTCGTATGAGGTTATGCAGTTCTGTATGGGTTATCTGAATGCTGAGATATTTAGAGAAATATGAGCATTACAATATAAATAAACAGTATACAACTAATATTCAATAACTCTTTAGCAGCATTAGACAGAGGTCCAATATCAATAAAATTGTGTTTGCCATTTATGCTTTAAGATGAACTATTCTGATACCTTGTGTGTAGCATGGTTTTGGAATTAATGCAAATATGAACAAGCAATATTTGATGCCTAGAGGCACAGTAGGAGGTAAGTGCAGAAATGCCTGGAGGTGCACTCTTCTGTAATTAGTTTGCATTCAATGGCTATTCATAGTTATACATCAGGCTATGGACCACTGGCCCCTTTATAAGCCTATCCATGAAACCCAACTTAATTGCATCCTGTGGTATTGTGTGTCTTAATGGGGGGTATCTTAGTAGGGTATATTAGGAGGAAGATAAAAAGTTGTGTGGGGGGATATATTAGTTAGGGAATGTTTACTGTTAGCCTCTGTCTATAAGAGGCACGAGGGCCAGCTTGGGGGTTAATTTGTGATTTTTCCAACCAATGGTGAAGATTACATTTGAATAGGGTTTGGGACAAGCTCTGCTTTACATGGATGGCCCTATTCAACATGGGGATCCTTTTAGTCACATATGTCTCCCCAGCATGTTCTATTTATGTCTCAAGCAAAGTTAAAGCTCCTGGATCTAGTGTTTAAGGTGCTACTTGTTCTGCAGATGTGCAAAAGCTCAAACGGGTGGATCTAAGGATGCTTTATATATGAAGGGCAGATCATCTCTCATCAACCTGGAGGAGACAGAGTATAGAGACAGGGTTATAAGGAGATCTGTATAAGACAGTGTGTTTAATACCCTGGATTCTCTTGGTGAGGAACCTCTCTGGGTGTTCCAACTGTTTCATATTCTTAATCAGGTACTAGCCAAATGGGGTATTGTTCTCAATGATGGGTCTGATAAGGGCCTACTTGAGTGATACGATAACTCCCTTGGATCTAGAGCCATACCTTTAAGTTGGGCAACATACAATAATTTTCTTACTAATTTGGCTACGTGCTGGTCAAAGGCCAGATTGCTGTCTACTTATGTTCCCAGATCTTTACCAGGCTGACTTCTAGGGCTGTCTTATGGAGGATTTGAATGGGTAAATGTTTTCCCAAAAAACACTAATGCAATTATTTGCATTGAGTTTGAATCTGTAGCTTTGGCACCAGTCACTTCTCTATGTTAGATCCTCTTGGAGGATGTTACTGTCATTGGGGAATTTATGGTGCCTCCCGGTTTGCACTCATCTACAAACTTGGTGAGACAGAAGCCCTTGACTTCAGCCTTGACTTCTGAGAAGTAGGTACCAAACAGGAATTGACCCATTACAGAGCCCTGTGATAGTCCATTGGTGACCTGCCTCTTGGTGGAGGTGGACTCTCCAATCCTGACTTCTTGGGTCCTATCTGTGAGCCAGCTGGTAATCCACTGAGTTTTATAGGAATTTGACTAGTTTGGGGAGTTTGTCCACAATACAGGCGTGAAGTGTTGTGTCAAATGTCTCAACAGTTCTAGGTAGGCAGTATGCAACTTTTTCCCTTCCTCCATTGCCTTGGTTATTTTCTAAAAAGTCTACCTGGTGAAGTAGACTTTACCTTCATTTGACAAAACCAGACTGGGATAGCTTCTGATTTCCCCATTTTGTGGCCGTTACCACAGTCTCATCTGTGCTTAGTTTCATCCCATGTGCCTTCAGGTTTGCATTCCATTCCCCTATCCTTTGCTGACATTCTTGTTCAGTCTGCCTGTACTGCCACATCATCTGCATACAGCAACTTTGTTGATCTGTCTCCTCCAACCTGTTTGCTAATGTAGTCCATCACCGGTATGAACAGCAGTGGGCTCAGAGCTGAACCCTGGTGTATACCCACTCCCACTGGGAACCCCTTTGTGAGGCCAAACACTGCTCGTACTTGAGTTACTGGGTCTTTGTACATAGTCTGCACTAATTCTACCAATGTTTCTAGGACTTCAAAAAACCCCAGTACTGCCCAGATCAGCTTTCTTGGGCCCTTGTCATATGCTTTCTCCAAGTCTAGGAATGCCCAGTTGGATTCTCTCCTCACCTCTAGCTTCTTCTCAAGTATCTGCCTCAGTGCAAACATTGGGTCAATTTTGCTGCATCCCAATCTGAATCTGAACTGCTCATCTCCCATCTTACATTCTACTACTCTACATATCCGTTTATCAGTCGCCCTCTCCAGAACTTTCATGCAATGTGGTAGGAGTTTGATGCATCTCTACTGCTCCCAATTGTGGATGTCCCCTTTGTTCTTGTACATTGGCATGAGTATGATTATTCTCCAGTCATCTGAGATGCGCCTTTCTCTCCACACTGCTATTAGTACCCTCAGGAGCCATTTCTTCCTTATCTCACCCAGCATCCTTATCATATCTGAGCCTGTTGCTTTCCCTAACTTCATCTTCCTTAGTGCTGTTCTTACTTCTTCTATGGTGGGCTCCTCCTCTTCTCTCATTGTAGGCTGTTTCTGTGGCAGTACAGCTGTTTTTGGGTTTTCTTCATTCTAAAGCTGCTATAAATACTCCTTCCATCTGCCTTTGATGTCCTGTAGACTGGTGATCAGGTTGTTGCTGGTATCTTTATCTTTCTGTCTTTGCCTTGCAACCTAATTTTTTTGTACCACTTACTACTGAGTCACTTTCCAGAAGCTGGTAGAGTGCCTCCAATGCCCTATTCTTTGCTATTGCAAATTCATTTTAGCTTCTTTGTTAGCCACCCTGTAGTCCTTCCTAGCCTGGTCAGTCTGTTCTAGATCCCACTTCTTCCTGCACTCCTTTCTTTTGATGACTTCTGCATTCCACCACCAGCTTTCCTTATGTACCTTATTTCCATACCTGGCTCTGCCACATATCTTTTCTGTAGTCCTAACACATGCTGTTTTTAGGCACTGTCACTCTTCTTCAGCACCACCTATTTCCTCCTTTTTCTTGTGGTGCTAGAGCCCTGACAGGGGGTACTAGAGCCCTGAGTAATTTCTTGAACTGCTGTACTTTCTCTCCAGTCAACTTCCAGGTCTTCAGCCTGGTCTCTGTTGACCTTAGAGCCTTCTCTGAGCCCTGATTGCAGCTGATTGTGGCAACTAGTGGTTTATGCTGTGAGCTGGCTGTTTCACTGGGGTTGACTTTGCAATCTTGGATTCTACCCCAGTGCCTTTTCCATACTAGGAGGAAGTCTACCTGAGTTGCATATTAGCTAGTCCTGTATGTGATCTTGTGACTGTCTCTCTTTCTGAACCATGTGTTGGCTACTATCAAGCCATTTGCCAGACAGAAGTCTAGAATGGCTTTTCCTTCTTTATTCCTGTTGCCCCACTCATGTGGACCCAGGCAGTCCTCGTATCCTGTTCTGTCTGTCCCGATATGTGCATTCAAGTTGCCCATTATCAACACCAATTCATGTTGTACTGCTTTATCTAGTAGGTCCTGCAACTGCTGTCTGAATGCACTCTTTTCCTCACTATCACAACCCTGCTGTGGGGGGCATAGGCTGAGACTATGAATACTCCCCTATCATTACACTGGAGTCTGATTGCCATGAGTCTGTCATTAATTCTGATCTCTCACTGCCTTCTGAAGCCTCTCTCTCTCATCACAATTCCTTCACCATTTCTAGCCTGTTCCTCACCTGAGGAGTAGTGTCTGGATCCCAAGCCAAGTGGCTTTGCTGTACTGCCCTTCCATCTCGCCTCTTGATACATAGGATGTCTATCCTTCTCCGTATCATCATGTCATCCACTTCCAAGCTGCATCCTGTCAGTGAACCTACATTAAGTGTAGAGTGATTACTGATTTTTCTAAAGCATAAAATTCTATTGAGGGATGAATGTTGTATTAAGTTAAGGGCTAGGCACTTTTCTGGCTTAAGGATAAGTCTGTGTATTGCAGTTAGCTGAGAGAGCTAGGTAATGTGGCAGTTCTAACCACTTTAATTCTCTGAGGGCTAAACCGAGGTGTGCTATTAGTTTACTTGAAATTTGTCTATTTCATTATAACATTGCTCGAGTTTGGACAGTTGTGGTACTTGAAGGTTATTAAAAACTGGGTTGAAATGGCAGTAAGAAATGTCTTCTGGCTATGTCAGTGAGGTAGGATTTCACTCTGTATAATGTACATGTTTTTTTTTTTTTAACAGTGTGTGATGGTAGTTGAATTTCAGCTGTCATCTATGATTGTATTCAGTAATTTTGTGTGGTTTTGATGGTGTTGGCAGAGACTGTAAAATACCATTTTGGTAGAAATATGCTTTGGGGTAAAGAGCAGTAATTTAGTTTTTAGAGGTTTTGGTACTAGTAAATCATTTAACTATGTTTCAATTGATAATTCTTGTGTAAGGTCTTGGAATTGAGAGAGCTGGCAGAGCATATTAGGGTTGAGTCATCATATTGAACTAGGTTAGCATTTTTCGTAGCAGTGTAGATGTCATTGAATATATTAAATTACGGGGCCTAGTACAGATCCTTAAGACACCAATGACTACAGGCAAGAAGGTGCAAAAATCATTCTTCCATGTTCCTGATTGTGCTTTGTTTGAGAGGTAGCTATGAAACCATCAGTAAGGAGATGATAAGCTCTAAGGATGGGAGTATAATTAATACAGATTTTTTGAAATATAGGTCCATTACCAACTTATCCATATCAAAAATATTAGAAAAACATATTCACTTGCAACTTCTCAACTATCTAACAACATTTGTCTTCAACCCAACATGGCTTTTACCCTCATCACAGCGCAGCTACTGTTTTGCTGAATTTTGTTAATCCTGTCAGTAGCCATAGAGATGCTGGAAGCCTAGTGTCCACCATCTTCCCAGACTTAGCAAAAGCTTTTGATATGTTAGAAGGTAGAATGGATGGCAGTTGCTGTACGTCTTATAGACTCCTTTATGGAGACCTTTGCCATCAGCATCAGCAGTGTACTGCATGATCCCTGTCCCTATATTTTCCATTACTGTGCAGTAGGTGCACATCTTGCAAACCATGGAACACACAAGCACACATACCATCTCCTTAATGTAGTGAGTAGCAGCCAGCTGTGCCTGGAGAAGTGACCTGCACATCTACTAGTTCTGACTCTCATGGCTATACAAGAGGTAGTCCTGGACTCTTTCCAATAACATCTACTCCACCCCGCAGCAATTCTCCATTGCAAGTTTGCACATCTCTGTGGCAGTGCCCATATCAGATGCACTGTGGTCTGGCAACAAAGGTGTTGCTTGCATGGCAGCCTCTGGTACTGGATGTCTGTCATGCAGGGGTCTCTTTAATGGAGTGGGTGACAACTCTTGTAATATAGCAAACTATACCAGTTTGTCATCAAACTGTCATTTGCACATTGCCATCATTGTTGACCACAAGTGCCACATTGATATCAGTCCTGTACTACCCTATTGTGCAAGACTCCCCACCACTGGAACCTGTGAATGTATGCACACATGTGATACCATTGTCAGCTCATAAACACATGCCTCCATAATCCCCTGTGGCACTTACAGTGCTACACTTGAAAATACCCCTGTAGAGTAAATTGCTAAATGTACTATTTGGGTACTTTACCCAGGCCTTGCCATATGACCATTGAACCCCTTCTGGCATGTAATACCCACAGTTTCCTATTCATAGCTTAAACCCTCCCACGTTAGTATCATGTAGTAAGAGTTATACAAAATACAACATCTGCCTCAATATCCCTGACATTCACCATAGGGTTTGATAATGATGATTGAGATACTTTGTAAGGCAGGACACCTACCTTAACTCTGTAAATCCTCACATATACATATGTTTTGCTCAAATTCCTCACAGTTCTAACATTAAAAGTGGATTTGAGCAAAAGGATGCTGATGCATTATATCATGCTAACAGGAAGTAGTTAATGTAGCAATTATGCTACTCCAGCAGATTGTGCCACTGTTGAACTATTGCTGGTGCACAATTTCTACCCATACATGTTGGCCCAGAGCTGTGCATGTCATGGTGAGCAGAAAGCATGTGGCCTGCATGGTCACAGGGAAGGAAATATTGTGAGAAGAAATAGCCAGTGAATTGTTATGGCTAGGCTTGTATAGGCCCATAGCCTAGTACCAACCTATGAACCTATATGTATGCATATAGTTCCATTATGAGCTATATCACTTGCCATTTGATTCATAAACATGCATCCATGCACATGGGCCTAGCAAACCACACCTTGAGTGGACCTACCAATTTACTATGGCTGCCACAGCAAGCGGAAGCAGCAGAGTTCCTACATGGTGTGCTGGGGGAGCAGGATTTTCCTTTCTGCACAGAGACTTGAAGGATCACCTGCTGGGTCAGTATGATGCCTCTTTGAAGAAGGTGGACACCTGGTATGAATGACAGATGTTGAGAGATGCCACTGTTATTAGTCATAGTGGGGAGAGGTGTCATCATCATTATGAAGGCTAGGCATAGGGCCACCCTGACATGTCCCAACTGTGGGAGGCAGAGGTTCAGAAGAACGAACCAGAAATTTACTTAAGCATTTATTTTTGGGTGCTACCACTGTCTTGTACCATGTGCAGTGCCGTCCTTGTAAACTTAACATGGTCAAGTGCCACAGAAAGCTAGATCACCTCTTCCCACAGTAGGGGTTTGCATGCTTCCTTTATCAGTCCGTACTATACCTGTGATTGTTTAGCATACATGTGTGTGATTTTTTCACTATTGTGTCCTCCTGAAGAATCAGTTGTGGAAGAGTAGAAGAGACCTTAGTCCCTCTGCCAGCCATTGTCTCTTGCAGTGGGTTACCAGCAGCCACCAGGTCTGCCTCTCAGCAGGAGAATGATGGTCAACCTACTAGACGGGACTTGGAAGGGTCAGTGGTGATCTCAATGTGTTTTTCAGGAATTGGAGGGTGAAGGCTCCTCGCATGACAGTGGACTGGAGGAGTGTCCAGTGGACTCCTGGCATAAAAGGAGTCTTGTCATCATGCCCACCTTGGCAATATGGAGTGTTGTCTGGCATGACTGCTGGAGTCACATGATTGGCAGGCCCTTAATCAGTCCTATAGAGGTGCATTGTATCATAACATTGGCCACCTAGGTGAGTTCACCAATGTAAACTAACAGTCTAATTTTTTTTATTTTTTTATTTGAAAGCTACACTTTAAAAAAAAAATTCCATTAATTAAAAATATTCCTTTAAGTTAAACAAAGGCCTTTCATCCCTTGCACTTGGGACTTCCTCAGAGTTCTGTAAAAATAGATCCCAGTGATGTACTTTTAAAGAACCAGTTACCTTATAAAAATTAACAATCCTGTCTAATAAACTGGCTGCCAGGGTAACACTTCATATTAAGTATTTTAACACACTAGAAATATATGTAAAGTCATTAATTCCAGGGGAAGAAGTCCCGAGTTTAATTTAATAAAGGAATATTTTAAATTTGTGGAGTTCCTTTCATCATGTCACCTAGGTGAGTTGCTAGAGGTCTCTGTTTAACAAGTTCTATCAAATGATTTTATGGGAAATACTGATGTGACACCCCTGCACTGGTCCAGTAATCAAGGAGCCTCAATCCTCTCCAGTGAGGGATGTACACAATGAGAGGATAACAAGTACACATGCAGTAAAGTACAATTTCCCTTAAGAGCACACAGAGATCACAGTCAGTCTGGGGGCTGGTTTCTTCCTCTTTCTTCAGATCTCCAACAAAACTTCCCAATGGCACAGCTATAGGATTACGATCTCAGCTGAGGGATCAAGCCAAGACCTCCAGCACCCTTTCTGTTCAACCAGTGCTTAGTGTCCCTGCCCAAGTAGCTGACACACACTTCAAGATTTGATTTATATACAAACACACACACACCTGGAGAAGGCTGGCACAAGTTTACTAGAAATACCCCCTTCTGCCAAGACTATAAGGTGGTTATCACTGCCACCAACTCCTACTTGTCAGCTACTTAAAGGCCCTTGCAAAGGGTGACCAATCATATTGTGTAATGTTACTATTATCCAAATGGTAAGTGTGACCAAGACTAAGGCTATTTAGGAGTGGCCTGTACAGTGTCACCAAATACATATGCAAGTACACTAAGAGCTTAAATATGTCTAAACAAACCAGCCACAATTAAAAGGTTTAAATATATTTAATAATAAATAATAAAAGAACAAGACAATACTCAAACACAGTAACTGCAGAGTTCAGAATCACAGGAAATATTTTAAAACAACGTTGCAGGACAGTCTCAAATAAATACAGAAAACAACTAAACTAATCTTTACTATATTCCTATCTATAACCAAGAGATATCACTGTACCCTAGTTACTTATTAACAAGGCAAGTGCTGATGAGAGGATGTTTCTGGGGTCTTTCTCTCTGAGAGAGTTCTTAAATTACCATCAAACATTACTGCTGGGCAACTTCGATGACATCACTCTGTCACCAGACTTCAGTTCCCAGGCTAACCGATACCAACAGAATTTTATTATGTGTGTGAGAAGTACATATCTCTCAGATGTGCAGCTGCTAGGAAGCAATAAAACACTTTATATTTTAAACCTAGTAATTTAAAATTACTTTCAAGACAATAGAAAACATTATAGCTCTAGACATTGTGTTTGCTTGATGCATTGAAACTGAGAGATAACACAATCAAAATATTTTGATTCCAAGTTATTTTCTTGAAGTTTTGCAAGTTAACTCTGTATGTTCCAGCTTCTACTATTAAAACATGCATTTGCACAGCTGTATAGTTTATATACATGTCTGTTCTTTTCCAATAGGGTACACTGTGATTACATTCTTGAAGCTCCGTACATAACATACTGTTCTGTATAAATCATAGCAATAGACACAAATGCCATAGAATTAATTACAAAATTCCAACTAGCTTGGCTGGCAGCATCACAACTGATTAATTGTTGAGAATATATTTGTAAGCTAAATCCTTGAGCTTGTGTGTGTATATTTCAGAATTGTAAATGGTAGTGTGTTTGCATACATGTGACCTTTCTATTGTAAGTAGGTTTATACATGAAAGACTTGTGGTTACAACTACTATCTGTCTTTATGTAGAGTGGTAATGCTTTGTACACCTGCATGTATTCATTTGGTAGTTTATATTCAGAAGCCCATCTGGTATTATATAATGCACTTCTGGGCCCCATTTCAGAGGAGGCTTGAGAGAAAAGTTCTACAATATAATTCATATTACATTTAAGCAAAATAGTAATATAGGCATTAAGGTCATGACAATGACAATCAATGCAGTATTCAAACAATATAATGTGTCAAATAGGCATTGTATTTCTGTCACAACAATCACTATTGGTTATATTAAAATACTACA
Source organism: Protopterus annectens (assembly GCF_019279795.1). Classification (NCBI taxonomy): domain Eukaryota; kingdom Metazoa; phylum Chordata; order Ceratodontiformes; family Protopteridae; genus Protopterus; species Protopterus annectens. The sequence continues at coordinate 453,582,129 of NC_056747.1, read as the reverse complement.
TTATGTACATTTCTTCAGGTACTTGAAGCCTGAATTGTATTACATAGTAATGTAGTAAAGGAAATGAGAATAAAATAGGAAGGAAATAGTTGCCTTGAAGAGTTTTGGGAAACTAACTGGAAATATTATAGTATGGAGGACAGATAAATTCATTGTTAAGGTGCAGTGGGGTGTGTGGGGGATAGGCACATGAAGAGCCATGACTGTTGGAGTTCTGTAGCTCTAATTTGAAGTTGTTGGGTTTTGAATTGCTATGGGTGATGAGGCAGAGCATTCCATTTTTGAGATGCAGTTACAGTACTGAGAATCTCCTGCAATACTGTTACTTTTGGCTATGATAAGTAACGTTTTATTTGAAGAGCACAGTGCCCTGTTTGGATGGTGGCAGTGGATAAAGTGATTTAGGCAGGTATTAATATCTGGAGAGCAGATTAACTTATGGATTGTTAATAACTGTACATGAGTGAATGAGAATTCTAACTGTACATGAGTGAGTGTGTGAGAATTCGAACCCTTGTAGTTTTAAAGCAGTGCAGTGGTGAGAGTTGTAAGGTTGATTTGTGACATGTTATGATTTTATTGTAACTCTATTAGAATTAAGAGAGAGAGCAGAGTTAAGGTTAGTGAAGAGTGGGGTGGCATAGAGTTGAGCTGGCAGTAGATGGGCTGTAGCTATACTTTTCCTTGCTATATCTGTGAGCTAAGGTTTAATTCTATATTGTGACCAGGGCTTCTGAATTTTAATAGCTTGTAGGATGTGATCAAACTTTAGATGCTCGTTTATAATTAAACCAAGCAGTTTGGTATTATGCACAAGATATATTTTAGTGTGTGTCATTGAGAATTGAGAGTTTAGGGAGTAAACTCTTTAGGAATGAATAGCATTATTCTTAGTATTTAAGAAATTGAGTCCTGTAGCCATTTTGAGATAGGAAAGCATCCTGCATAGGATTGACAGCTTAATTTCAGCTCAACCAGTGTGAAAGACTATAACAGCCAGTAATATTGTCAGCTTGAGTAAAATTTATTTACTGGCTAGTAAGTACACTGGCTGCTTGCCAGCAAAACTGAAATGTAGAGAACCTGAAAGAAAATCAACCAGAAAAGGTGAAGAGAAAACAGTGTTTGAGATGAATCCTGTAGCTGTTCAGAAAAAAAAACAGTTTAAGCTCCAGCTTTGGTACAAGAGATAGCTTCCAGTAATTTAGAGGAAAAATGAGTCAAATGTGCTTAGTTGATTAAAATAAATGAGACATCAAAGGAGCATATCAACTCAAATAAAAAGCTGGAACGAAATGGACAAAGCTTTAAACAGCTGTTCAGATGAACTGAAAATGCAAAATTCAGGTTAAAATGAAGAAAATGCTGGCTAAGTAGGAAACTCCTCAAGAAGAGCAGTTCCAAAAAATGGTATCATTAGAGGACAGCATGCAGAGAAAACCTGAGATTTTCTGATGTACCAGATAAACTGGAAGGAACAGACTGGATTACAGGTTTGTGAACATCATAATATGTCATTGTGGGTGGATTGGCAATTTTTTTGTTTCAGAACGTCAAATGCTTTAGTGTTTTTCAAACCAGGACCAGTTTACATTTTTGCATGTCAACTCAAGTTAGTGCTGAAAGCTCATTCAGTTCTGAGATGAACTTTCCTAAATAGTTGACCATACCAAAAAAAAACATAAAGATGTGACATTTTCTGGAAATGGCATCTCAATAATTGCTGCTTGCTTAGACAGATCTGGTTGTAAGACAGAACTAGTAAACATTTCTGAGGATTCAGTTTAAGATTTATTTCACATGCATGGCCTAGAACTTTTTTGAGGTTTCGATCATGTTCGTCTTTACCATTGCCCCCTACAATAATGTCGTCTACTATGATAGCACATGTATAAACAGAAAAAAAAATGTGCTCCGTTACATGTTGAAATACTGAAGAATTTATCCCAAATGGCATTCTAAAGCATCTGTATATATCAAATGGTGTACTGAAGGTGGTTAACAATGAAGATTTGTGATCCAGAGAAATTTTCTGAAAGAAACTTTTTGCATCTAAGACTGAAAAAACTGGCATTTGGCATGAGTCTCTTCTCATAATAATATTCTCCTATACCATATCCAAATTATGGAACAATCTCCCCCCTTGATAACCAAATTACCATCTATCTATTCAAAACCACTCAAGTCTCGCCTAAAAACACACTGGCTTTGTCCTTGCTCCAACTCTGATTAACAAAGCTCCTAGCCAATCTGAACAGCTTATATATTCATCTGCCACTAAACTTGCTTTATCACCGCAACTTTAGGTTCCTTATTTGTCTCCTCAATTGTTACAACAACAGATTACTCAGTTTTCACTGCATGTTTGTTTCTACAGTTGTTCAATGTACCCTGAATGTCATTCTGTTGTAATCTAAATGTCGCGTTTACTTTAAACTCATTTACTATTGTAATATTTGCTTATTTGTACTTGTGGAGGTTTTCTCCTCAGGCCTTTGCTGAAAAATGACCTGTGTCCAGTCAGAATTTCCCTATAAATAAATATAGAGAGTTGCTACTTCTACTGTACACATCGGATGATGACATTTAAGTGCTTTAAGTCTCTTGGATCAATACATATTCAAATATCTGAGCTTTTCTTATGAGCTGCAACCATGGGGGATACCCATTCAGTTGGTTCTTTTACTAGAGTAAGGACACCCAAACTCATCATTTTCTCAAGTTTTGCTTTTACTTTGCTCTGCATTGCTACTGGAACCTTCCTTGCTGGTTTGATAACTGGGCTTACTTCATGGTTTAACTTCATGGAATACGTGACAGGAAGTTTGCCAAGCTTGTCTTTGAAAATATCAACATATTCACTAAAAATATTCTGTGTAAAACTATGGTTGTTATCCAGACTTGTATAGTGGATCTTTTATTAAATGAAATCAGTCCAATTCTCAAACTGTCTTTTGAGGCCTAACAGTGATTGCACATGTCTTTTGACTAAGTAAAACTGCAAGTCATAGCTGTTCCCAGCAGAATGGCCTGTGAGAACTACTGCACCAACAGTTTGATTCTCTTCACCACCATAAGCAACTAGTTTTGCACCCTTTGCTGAATCAAGTTTCTAACCAGTTTTTACTTTAGCAAACATTTGTGCTGGATCCAGTGTCTACTTTAAGCTCTACGGGTTTCCCATTAATTCATACAGTAAAAAATATTTCACTCTTTGCTGTCAACTGATAATATACTGTGTTAACTGTTTCATCCATCACAGAGACACCATTAACATTAAAAGTTTTCTCACAACTCTCTATATGATCTACTTGCTTCTTCAGATGCTCTTTTAATAAAAGTATGTACCACTTTAGACTTACAAAGCCTTTTGAAATGATTCCCCTTTTTACATTTGTGACATTACTGACCAAAAGCCAAGTACTTCTCTCATTTAGGTTCATGACTGCCTCCATAATTACAACAGTTAACAATGAGGTTAATTTAGAATAATGATAAAATTAGTTTATATTTCTTTCATCTTTGCTTTATGTTGTACACTATCAACATTCCCACTGGCAGACACTGCATGAGATACTGGGGTCTTTATCATATGAGCGAATCACACAAATTGTGAATGCTCATAATATCGAACTTACCAGATCTCTAAGTGTTTTTTCTAAGATCACGGTACAGTGAAGAATGGGATATTTGCCCTTTCCTCACTGTAGTGTGATCTCTGAGTTGGAATATATATATTTAGTGGGGGGGTATGTACCAGATAAACTGGAAGGAACAGACTGGATTAATTTTATCAAAGCACAAATAAGTAACTGGACTGGTATTCCACAGCAAGATTGGTTAATTGAAAAGGCGCATTGTGTGTGCACTCCAAACCTGGCCACAAGAAAGCAGCCAAGACTTGTATTAGTAAAGATACAATTATAGCAGCAGAAAGAGGTGATCTTGACATAACTGTGGCAGAAGAGCAAAATATTAAAAATTGAAGACAGTTTCTGGAATATGATTTATTCACTGTACACCAGGCAGAACAGAAGCAAATTTATCCAGCAATCAGGAAATGTTGAGATACAGGTGATATTCAAGCTGATGTCCAGCTGTCTTTAGAATATTTTTTTCCTGGAGGATCAAAGTAATTTTTCAATGCAGAACAGGCTAAGGAGGAAATGCAAGTTTGTCTAGCAAGGGGTGAACCATCAAACAGAAGGGGACTCTGCTTCTCATTCTTCTGTTAGGCTCATAGAGAAACTTTGCCAGTGAAACTTTTTCCAATGTTCAAAGGACAATGTTTGAGAAACAGAAAAAAAGCATGAGTTGACTAGAAGAATTGAGAGTATCTTGGACTTGAACCAGAGACTGTGGTTGGGAGATGGAGATGAACAGAAAGAAAACCAGCAACACTGAAATTAGTGAATAAATGTGAGACTATAAAGTTAATGTTTTCTGAAAACATACAATTTGTTTTTTCACATTTGGGAGGGGAATAAAGATAAAACAAGAACAGATAGCAATTAGTAGAAGTAGGAGCACAGGATGTAACCTGCATCTTAGCATGGCTAACCTTAGTTTTAGGTTAAGTTTTGCCTGTGCAGCTGTCATCTTGGGGCAATTGTTCCTATCAGGAGGGTTAAACTTCATTATCTGAAGATGTACATAGTTTTGTGTGTTTTAAGTTAATAGGTTATGGGGGTACTCTGAAGGTGTGCTTGTTTTTTGAGGGTTTTCATTAAAACAAAGTCTTTAAAATGTTCAATGGTGATGACAAACAACTAAATGATCAACCTGCTAAACATTAGCAGGTGCATGCAACACAAGCTGGAAAGAGACATTTAAAAAAGCTGTTGTGTATAACAGGTGTAAATAGTACCTTATCATAATGGCTACTCTAAACATATTTTGGAATGTGAATGGCCTCAAAGGTATAGACAAAAATGAGAGTATTGAGCTCTATTAATAAATGCAGACTGCAAATAGAGCTACAAGAGACACACTTGGAATAAAATGAGCATATGAATTTGATAGACTATTTCAGGAAGGATATTCAGGGACAAAGGAAAATGGGAGTATTTATACTTATTGCTAGAGGAGCTCCAATAGTGATAGTAGAAGAAACAATATAGTAATGGTAGATATGTGGTAGTAAGGAACTACTGGCAACGGAGGAGGATTTTGCTGGCATGTATTTATATTCTGCCTAAAACTGCTGTTACAGAGCTTAAGCAAATATGGGGAGAAATCATTTTTCAGCAGGGAATATTATTTATAGTTGGGGACTGGGGCTTCATTTGCAAAAGTAAGAATGTATCTGGGGGACCCTCCAGGGTAAAATATAACAAAAAAGGGTAGATTTCTGAAGCAATTTATGAAAATATTTGGTGTGGAAGACCTGCATTTAATATTAAAGGTATAATAAATCAATTATACTAGACAGATTATATTTCACAGGAGCACAGGCATTTAATTAAACCTCAATACCCATCCAAGAACTATTTCCAATGATGTGTCAGTAATTAACATAGAAATGCAGGGTAAAGGAGTACAAGTGAAACACTAGTGCTTCTCTACCTACCTACCTGTTAAAAAGTGAGGAATTTAAGGAATGGATAGTGGACGTTATTCAAGAGTTATTAGGGAAGATAGAAATTTGTTCTGACATTATAGTGAGTGGGATAAAATAAAAGTGAAGGTTAAAAATGGTAGAAATAAGAGATGATTATGATGCAACAGAAGTTACTTGGGGGTTGACAAAGGTTAAAGTATTGCAGAATAAGGGGGATCTCATATAATAAGAGGTACAAATGCAGAGTGCTAAAGAAAATAAGGGAGTTTCTGGATAATATGTATGAGTTTAGAAAGATTGCTGTTAAGCAACTGCTTTTGATAACTCCATTGCATAAAAACTTTTAGCACAACAGCTTAGGCAACAGAAAGTAGAAAGGGTTGTTGCTTAAGTTAAGGAGTCCATAACAAGAAAAACAACTAGTGATCCCATGGTGGTATTAGAGGTATTTCAGAAATGTTATAAAAACTTGTATAAAGCAGAGGAATATAGAAATCACGAAATAGCACAAATGGAAATATTTATGGAACACTTCGATATGCCAAGGTTAGAGGTGGGTGAGGCTCGACAATTAACAGTTAAGATAGGAGGAGATGAGATAAAAACAGTGATGTATAATCAATGTGCAGGAAAGTCTTGAGGAATAAATAGTATTCCTGAGGAAGTTTGGAAGCTAGGAGGGAAAAAGGTGATAAAGATCTGGAAGGTTTTGTTTAACAGTACTTTTTTTTTTTTTTTTTTTTTAAAGGGAAAGCACCAATATCTTGGAAGAAAACCATGGTGGCTGTAAAACCTAAAGATGGTAAAGACCCATCAGACCCAGCTTCATATAGGCCCATTTCAATTTTAAATCATAATTTATAAAGTGTTTGTCTAATATTTAAAAGTATGAAAAAGGTGTTGGCAAAATTGATATATATGGATCAATGTAGTTTTATTGAGGGGAGGCAAGCATTTGATAATATTAATAGAACAATGATGATCCAGAGGGAAGTAGAATGTAAGAAAAAACTGCTCTTGGTGGTGGGTCTTGTTGCAGGGAAAACATTTGACAGAGCAATCTGGAAGAGTAGGGCAATAGAAGCATTTGCATTCCCTGATACAATAATAATAAGGTTAACTAGCAGGATAATTAGCAGGATATATGAAGGATCAGAGCAAAAATTAAAGTGGGAGGTTTCCTCTCTGATGGGTAGACTGAACAAAGGAACCAGGCAGGGGTTTCCTTTTTTCACATTGTTTACATTATATTTAGAGCTACTGGAAAAGAAAATGGGGGACTAGAATTGGTATGGTAATAAAGAATAGTTGTCTTTATTTGCAGACAATATTATTTTGACACTGATAAAACCAGAAAAGGATATCCATGCTGTATAACATTCTGAGACAGTTTCATGTCTTTTGGGGATTTAAAATTCATGAAGATTAAACAAAAGTTATAGCTGTAAACTATGTACCTACACATGAATTGATTCAGCAGTACCCATTTTTATGGGGACAGGGTAAAATGAAGCATTTACCAGTATGGATTAAAAAGGATTCTCTTATGGCAGCTAAGGATATGTTTGAAGAGACTAAATGAACAATAATGTAAAAACTGAGAAACTGGAAGCTCTTGTATCTTGCTATCCATAAACAAGCAGTGAACATGTTTAGTCCCTTTAGTTTTATATATAGGTCAGGCATATTTCTATAACTTAGAGGAGAAGTTGTTGATGATAGTCAATAGAGTTGAAGGATTTTATCTATGAGGGGAAGAGGACAAGGGTCAAGTAGGATAAGTTGATCTAGTAGAACCAGGTGGTTTAGGATTACCTGATTTGAAAAGATATTTTAAAACTACACAGTTGAGGCTCGTATAACTAAAAGCAGAAAGCTGTTATTCAAAGTGGAAATGAATAATGATGAAGCAAGGGGGAGGGTACAAGAAATAGAGTGGGATTTTGGATGCAGATCCTTAAGGAAAATAACAGCCATACAAAATATGAGAGTATTCTAAGAAAGAAGCCATCATAAGAATGGAGAAAGGAGATTCTGCTGATGGGGTTGACTACAATTGGAGGAACAGATAATATGGAAGGGAGACTGGAATTTACTAGAGAAAATTGGCAAAGGAACCAAGGCACTGGGAGCAAATAACTAGCAAAAGTTAGGAGTGGAAAGAGACGAAGAAGACACTTGGACAGCAGGCTAGAGAATGGCATTCCTATCAGGGACTTGTATCAGAATATAGGCAAAGAGAATGTGATAGTAGAATCCTAAGTGATGGAGCTGCTCTGGTGGACTTTTTAGTTGAATCTAGAATGGAAGCTGCTGATAAAGTGATAATTAGCAGGTCATATATAATATTGTATGTTAACTATAGGAATAGGAGGAGGTTAGGAAAGGTTGGGAAGAGATTGGATAAGAATTCACAAGGAAACAGTGGGAGGAGATATGTATGGCTCCCAGATATGCAAAAAAGTCTAGGATTTGTGCATGGAAGTGTTTGCATAGGTATTTTATACCCCAAGCAGACTTTTTCATTTGGGTAAAATGGCAAATGTTAGAGGTGTGATGGGGAAGAAAAAAAACTTGACTACGAACATATGTTTTGGGAGTGCAATGAGTTGACAGACTTTTAAAAAAAATCCCTACAGAGTACTCTGTCAGGAATACTGGGCAGGCAAATAGATGTAATTAATTTTCTTTGAGATGGGATACAGGACCTGATGGCAAGTCCAAAGGCAGTTACTAGAAAATGGAAATCAAAGTCTAAACCAATTGCATTTGAAGCAGTAAATATTGTAGCAGGGAGAAGAACTGATAATGGATCTTTAGTAAGGGTAGGAGCAAATCACATAGAAAAAATGGAAATTGTGGGAATAATATATGCAGAATAATAATTGGAGGAAAAGTGAGTTTTAAAGGAAGGCAGGAATTGATCAATTTATTTAATGTTGGATTGACTGTGTAAAAGAATGTGATTTAGTGTGTTGTAACTGTGAACATGTTTTGTTTCCTAGTTTCACAGGAAAAGAACTAGGAACTACCAAGGCTACAGTATAAAGTTCAAAATTAATTGCATCAGTCCAAAAGCAAGTTAAAACAGTGCACGGTGTTTAATGTAGCAAAAGGTGAAACAAGTCTTTGTACTGTGAAAGCACTCGCCTTTTGTTACATTAAATACCATGCACGGTTTTAACTTGCTTTTGACTGATGGGATTAATTTTGGAACTTTATCCTGCAGCCTCAGTAGTTGCTAGTTCTTTTTCTGTGTGCAGTGTGATAGTTTTGTTTTAGCAAATTTTCCTCAGACTCCCCTTCCTTTGCTATAAATGTATGTTTGCCTGTGTCTTAAGTGATAATTCAATAAAGGTGTTTAAAAGAAGGCATTCTGCCTGACGTTTTGGAGACAGGATAAGGTTTTTGTGGACTGTATTAGTGTGGAGTCATCTATGTATTGAATGATTTGTAGTGAGTAGTGGTGGTATGTATCTTACTGGTGAACAGGCTGAATAATAATGAACCAATGCAGAGCCTCTGACACTGGTAGAAACAGGTAGGGAGTAGGAGTCTTGTTGTTTTTATGGACTGTTGTCTATTGGACAGGTAGCTGTAAAACCAATTAAGTGTGGGCTGATTTAGACCCAACAGGATGTTTGGACAGTAGTTTTTGGTATCAAAGGCCTTTAACAGGTCAAATAACACAGTGGAAACTAGATGGTCAGGACTTCTCTACAGGTTAATAGCTTCAGTGAAACTTAATGCTGAAGAGTGCTGTGGCTAGAATGAAAACTATGCTGAGTTGGGGAGAATGTGTTTTCAAAGACATTTGTTATGAAATGTTTATGGATGCATTTGTCTAGAATTTCAGTGGGTATAGAATGGCAATGGTTTCTATATTTCCAGGACATAGTTTTCAGTAATGGAATGGATAATCAGTATGACATATGGGATAGGCAAGTGCATTGGCTGCGATCTTAATATATTGTATGAGAAGGTGGCCTAGATCTAAAGTTCTGGGTTTTAACCTTTTTGGATGTTTATTCATGATGTTGCATGTCTCGTGTATCAAACGAGACACTGAAGATGGGTATTCATTCAATTTTTTTATTGTACATAAACACATCAGGTGCTATAACTGGAACATATACTTTGAACTTCATAAACTAATTGACTGACTTGTTGCTTCAAACACACTTGCATAGGCATCTCCATTCATGCCTGCATTCATTCTGACTAACCATACAAAATGGCACTGATCTTGCACGTGCTCAGTAACTTGGATGCACATGCTATATAGCTACAGTGGCTGACTAGGTACAATACACACAATGATCTACATCCTCCCTCTTTGATTTGTTTGACATGCAGTAGAACAAGATTTTACAAGATAGATATCACATAAACATTTCACAACAAATGAATTCAAGTCTAAGTTGCTGTGTATTTTGGATTGGGTCTGGAAATTCTAACTGACATGGTCACATAGAAACTTTGACTGGGTTTAGCAACAAGGACAGTCTCTGGAGATTCTTTTACAATTAGAACTTCAGGGATTATATCAGGATTACTTGAAAGTACTGTCCTCTGGAATTTGAACAGGTATAGAGTCACTCTGAGAAATAGTCTCTGGCACAGGTGATCTGCTGTGTCACTGGTTCGGAGACTGGTAGTATGTATTTTAGATTCCTTCTGAAATCCATTCCTTCAGATTGTATGATGTAAGTTCTCAGTTCATCACAAATATTTTTGATAATTCCCACTCAGTCATATCTTTTAGATGTTTGCATTCTCACAATCTCTCCTTGTTTTAATGGTCTGAAAAGTTTGCTGGATTTATCGTAGTACAACTTTTGTGACTGTTTTCTCAAAAGATAAGTCTTGACCATTTTGTTCTGCTGTTTGCTCGGATGCTCTTGACAAATCATCAGCAAGGTACAGAAATTTGCCTTTTGTATAGACAATACTGAAATTGTATTTTTTCCATTTTAACATGCATTGCAAGTGTGCTGGGGATGTATGTATTAGCTTTTTCATAATTGTCGCTAGAAGTTGGAGATCAGTCTTTATATTTATGTCAAACCTATCCAAATAATTACTGAACTTTGAACATGTGAACACTACTGCCAAAAGCTCTTTCAATTTGTGCATACTGCATTTTAGTTTGGGTTAAAGTTATGGACGCATAGGCCACTGGTACGTATTCAAGACACGCTGCACCAAAACTATACTTTGAAGCATCACACAAAAGAGTTACAGGTTTGTGAACATCATAATATGTCATTGTGGGTGGATTGGCAATTTTTTTGTTTCAGAACGTCAAATGCTTTAGTGTTTTTCAAACCAGGACCAGTTTACATTTTTGCATGTCAACTCAAGTTAGTGCTGAAAGCTCATTCAGTTCTGAGATGAACTTTCCTAAATAGTTGACCATACCAAAAAAAACATAAAGATGTGACATTTTCTGGAAATGGCATCTCAATAATTGCTGCTTGCTTAGACAGATCTGGTTGTAAGACAGAACTAGTAAACATTTCTGAGGATTCAGTTTAAGATTTATTTCACATGCATGGCCTAGAACTTTTTTGAGGTTTCGATCATGTTCGTCTTTACCATTGCCCCCTACAATAATGTCGTCTACTATGATAGCACATGTATAAACAGAAAAAAAAATGTGCTCCGTTACATGTTGAAATACTGAAGAATTTATCCCAAATGGCATTCTAAAGCATCTGTATATATCAAATGGTGTACTGAAGGTGGTTAACAATGAAGATTTGTGATCCAGAGAAATTTTCTGAAAGAAACTTTTTGCATCTAAGACTGAAAAAACTGGCATTTGGCATGAGTCTCTTCTCATAATAATATTCTCCTATACCATATCCAAATTATGGAACAATCTCCCCCCTTGATAACCAAATTACCATCTATCTATTCAAAACCACTCAAGTCTCGCCTAAAACACACTGGCTTTGTCCTTGCTCCAACTCTGATTAACAAAGCTCCTAGCCAATCTGAACAGCTTATATATTCATCTGCCACTAAACTTGCTTTATCACCGCAACTTTAGGTTCCTTATTTGTCTCCTCAATTGTTACAACAACAGATTACTCAGTTTTCACTGCATGTTTGTTTCTACAGTTGTTCAATGTACCCTGAATGTCATTCTGTTGTAATCTAAATGTCGCGTTTACTTTAAACTCATTTACTATTGTAATATTTGCTTATTTGTACTTGTGGAGGTTTTCTCCTCAGGCCTTTGCTGAAAAATGACCTGTGTCCAGTCAGAATTTCCTATAAATAAATATAGAGAGTTGCTACTTCTACTGTACACATCGGATGATGACATTTAAGTGCTTTAAGTCTCTTGGATCAATACATATTCAAATATCTGAGCTTTTCTTATGAGCTGCAACCATGGGGGATAC